>NC_058130.1:780995942-781008206 GCF_016433145.1 Gracilinanus agilis | reverse complement strand
AAGAAAGAAAGAAAGAAAGGAAGGAAGGAAGGAAGGAAGGAAGGAAGGAAGGAAGGAAGGAAGGAAGGAAGGAAGGGAGGGAGGAACCCATTCTGGTTGCCCAACCTCTGGACACTGTCCATCGTCCGCTACCCCCCAAAACATGGAGCCCAGAGCTGGCCTTGGCATCCGATCCGACCAGGGCAGGGCACAGCGAGCTTGGCCCCTGCCTGGTCCTGGATCCTCTTCCGATTCTCCTAATGGGCCCAAGAAGGTAAGAGCTGTTTTGATTTCCATATCCTACAGCTGATTCCTATCGAGTCTGCACACCACTAAGACCCTCAAGTCTTTTTCTCCTTGAAAGGTCATTCGGCCACTCGCCTGTCCTGCTATTTCCTGTCACCACACCTTTGCACAGGCTGTCCTCCATGCTAGGAGCCCACTCCTTCCTCATCTCCTAGTCCAATCCCTAGCTTCCTTCAAAGCTTCCTTCAAGTCCCATCTCCTCCAGGCAGCCTCCCCTGATTCCTCCAGGTGCCAGAACCTTCTCCCCAGAAGTTCCCCCTTCCTTTCTGGCTTGGGTCCTCGGTGTCTACACTGACGCTGGGCTCCAGGCAGTTGCCAGACAAAGGCTGGGCGGCTGTGAATGAGGGCTTTGCCCACAGGAGGTCGGTCTTTCGGCCCCGGGTGCCTGTGTCCATTTGCCCTCCTGGGTTCCATCCTCTTCCCCTCCGCTTGGTCCTCGGGTGCCCAAGTCGTCCCTGATGGTGCCTCTGTCCGGGGGGTCTCGGCTGCCAGCCTCGGTTTTGTGCCCCCGTAAGCCAGGCCGGCTCTGTCTGTCTGTCCTTCCTCTCATTCTCTGATAAAAAGCCGGAAGGAGGCGGCAATTAGGCAGCTCAGTGGGGGGAGCCCCAGGTCTAGAGAAGGCGGTCCTGGGTTCCAATCTGCCTCAGACGCTTCCTTGCTGGGAGACCCTGGATAAGTCACCTAACCCCCACTGGCTGGCCCTGACGCTCTTCTGCCTCGGCACCGATACCGGGGCTTGATTCTACGAGGGAAGGGAAGGGTTAAAAAGACCCCGAGGGGCCCCGGGCCCCGGGAGGGATCCAGCTCGGGCAATGGGCTCCCTGCAGCCCCTGCAAACATCTCTTCATCCTGTGCTGCATGCCGAGCCCTTGGGAGGCCGGGTCTGGGGGAGAGCCCCCCGCTCTGTGCCCGGGTCCAGCCCAGCCCTGGGAGGCAGCGCGGAAATCTGGGAGCCGAATCGCAGCCCGGGAGGGTCCTGCGGGACCGTCTTGTTCCATTGATTTCTTTTACAGAGGAGGAAACCGAGGCCTGGGAGAGTGACTGGCCCAAGGTCACACACTGAGTAAGTGGACAGCACAGGTCTGAGCCTTTGTCCTCTCATGGGTCGGGCGGCACAGACTTCCCCGGAAGAAGGGACGATCCGCTTAGGGGGACGCGGGCCGAGGGCGAGCCGAGCGGGGTGGGGGGCCCCGAATGCTGGGGTCAGAGGTCCTGGGGGACCCCTCTGGGATCCCCCCAGGGAGGGGGCCGGGGCGGAGGAGGGCGAGATGCCAGAGCCACCTGGGCCTTCTCAGCTGCCACGGGGGGCTGGCCTCCAGGGAGCCGCCCTGATTTCCTCCACATGCCTTTGAAGGGGATCACGTTCCAGGCCTCTGCACAGGGATTATTCCCAGCCCCAGGACCCAAAGCCGCCTCTCAGCGTGATGGATGGGCTCCTCCCGGGCCGGCCCGCCGGGGAGGGGGAGGGGGCCACAGAGGGAGCCGGAGGGGGAAGGGCCTGGCAGGGGTCCCCGGCCTTCCCTGGGGGGATCCCGAACCAGGAGGGCAGGCCTCGAAGGCCGGCTCAGCTCCTTGGAGGAATTAGGGCTGGGGAGAACGAGCCCTGGTCATGCCCGGAAATGAGCCTCCTTTTGCAGATAAGCCAACTGAGGTCCGGAGGCTAATGACTTGCCCAAGGTCTCCAAGAGCCGAGTAAGGATTCAGAGCCAAGTCCTGGGACTCCAAACCAAGAGCTCTTCCCGCTGGCCCCCACCCCCTCCCTGCCTGATTTCAGGCCTTCCACCCCCACCTCGGGCAGGCACTAGCTGTGGGTCCCTGGAACAGACCCTTCTGCTCCTGGAGTCTCAGTTTCCTCATCTGTAAAATGGGGGTAAAAACTGCCAGACAGGGTTGTCGTGACCTCAGCGTTATCTGAATGTCGGGGCTCTGTTTGGGGGCGAGTCTGGCCCAGAGAGAGCCTGGCAGACCTGGGTTCAAATCCCTCCTCCACCGTCTAGAATGTGGGGCCCCGTGCAAATCGCCTAGTCCCTGGGAGCTCAGGCAGCCAGTCTGCAGGCTAAAGAGAGGCGGAGAGCCACACTGCTGAGGAAGCCCCCGAGGGGAGCCGGGGAGGACCCCAGAGAGAGGGAGAGACAGACAGAGAGACAGAGACAGAGAGAGAGACACAGAGAGAGAGAGACAGAGACAGAGAGAGAGACAGAGAGACAGAGAGAGACAGAGACAGAGGCAGACAGACAGACAGAGACAGAGACAGAGAGACAGAGAGAGAGGAGAGGAGAGACAGAGAGAGAGACACACAGAGAGAGAGACAGAGACAGAGAGAGACAGAGACAGAGACAGAGAGACAGAGAGAGACAAACAGAGACAGAGAGAAGGAGAAGAAAGGAGAGAGAGAGAGACAGAGAGAGAGAGGGGAGGGAGAGACAGACAGAGACAGAGGCAGAGAGAGGGAGCTGAGAGATTATCCAGTCCTACTTTCTAATTTCACACGGAGGAACTGAGGCCTCCGAAGAGGAAGAGATTCCCCAAAAGCTGAGCTTGAGATTCGAACCCAGGACTTTGGCTCCAAATCGAGCTGACCCGTCCCCGCTCCATCATCAGAGACACGGAGCTCGCCTCCTTCCCTGCCTTGGCTGCTGCCCGCCTGGTCACGGGTGCCCCCGCCTCCCTCTCGAGGCTCGCCTGGACCCACGTGGCCAATACCAGGGCTGGATCTCCCTCTTGGCTCTCCGTCCACTGGGCCGCCTGGCTGCCCGCTTGCTTGGACTTTCGGCTGCTCCGAGCTCTCCTCCCCGGGCGCCCCCGCCATCCCCGGCTCTGGGGCCAGGATCAGAGCTGGTGTCCCTGGAAAGGACGGGTCTGCCCCCCCAGAGAGCCCTCCCAGCCCCCGGTACAAAAAGGGGGAGCGGTTGGAGGCTTTTGTGTCTGTCTGCCCGTCGTTGGGAGCCCAGAACTAGACGGAGCCCCTGAACCCTTCTTCAGCTCTTCTCCACCCCCCAGCGCCGGCTGTCAGATTTGGAATGGACTTAAATGAATTAAATTTAACATTTCATCAGTCAATGGCCCTTTGCAGGCTGGGTATGACCTTGGGCAAGTGCGTTCCTGTCTATGGGCCTCTGTTTCCCCCTCTGTAAGGGGGATTTTTGAAAACTCCTTCCTTCCATCTTAGTATCAGTTCTAAAACAGAAGAGCAGTAAGGGCTAGGCGATGAGGGTAAGTGACTTGCCCAGGGTCACCCAGCTGGGACAGATGGTTTTTAACTCCCTGGAGGTTCCGCATCTTCTGTGGAGGGTGATGAGGGTGGGCTGAGGATGCCTGGGTTCCGGTCCTTCATCTTTCCCGCCTCTGGGGGCTGCCCTCGCCCCCCACTGCTGCCCGCCCTCCAAGGTCCCTCAGATCTTTTTCAGATACTGTCTAGCAACGCCTCCCCATCCTGGATGGGGAGATTGATTTTTTGAACCCAAGTCTAAGACTTTACATTTGGCTCCAGAGATGTCCCCAAGCCAACAAGAGCCAGAGGACCACTCAGGGAACTTGAGCCCACTGGTCCTTCTGGAATGATGAGGCTCGGCCCTTTGTGGGTCCTCTCTGGGGAGCAGGCCCAGAGACCCCAGGGCCCCCCCCAAATCCATCAGCCTCCCTGGAGGCGGCTTTGGAGCATCACAAAAGCCTGGGGCTGGGAATCGGAGACGAGAGGGACAGAACAGGTGGCCCCTCGGCCCCCAGCCCAGGCCTCCCTCCTGACTAATGGCTTCTGGGCCCGTCTCCCCTTCCCTCCTCCCTTCTGTTCCCAAGCCCCCCCACCCAGTCCGGTGGTTCCCAGGACCCCGCTCTCTCCCCAGTGCCAGATCGCGCAGCTTCCTCCTCGGAGATGTGGACAGATGAGCCTGGGCAGCTTGGCCGGGGGCACGTGGGGGGCCCAGAGCCGGGCTTACATGCCGGGCAAGGCTCAGCCTCAGGAGCCGGAAACCCACACCTCTCCCTCCTCCCCTGCTCTGGGCCACCCAGGCTGCAGGCTCAGAGGAGGCAAGGTACCAGCCCCGGGTCACCCAGGGAATGGGGACCCAAGGCTCCCCCCTCCCCTGGGCCTTGCAACCAAAGGACAGTCAGAATAACGAGAACAGGAGCTGCCATTAAAGGACCCCCAGATCTGTGCCATCCTCCTGAGAGCCCTGTGAGGAAAGCAGGACCCTCTCTGCTGTGCCCATTTCACAGACAAGGAGCCTGATGGTCACAGAAGTTCAGAGATGCTCCAGGGTCACCCAGTTGTCAGGATTGGAACCCAGGTCCATGACAGGAATAGAAGACTAGAAAGAGAGTCAGCAGCCAAAGTCTGCTTCTGGTAGGGGCCGCAGGGCCTTGGGCAAGTCCCTTCCCTCCTCCGACTCTATTTCCTCTTTCATTAAATAGGAACAATGGCCTCTGGAGGCTGGCAGGCCCCGAGATCAGGACCCAAAAAGGCTTTAAAGGGCCCCTCTAAACACCCCCTCATCTTGATGGGGGAGACCCAATGTCTTGGGAAGCACCAGAGTCAGGAGGTCTGAGTTCAGTTATCTGCCACCTATCAGCTGTGTAAACCTGGGTAAGTCCTTTCCCTGCTCTGGGCTCCCCATTCCTCCTCTGTACTGTGAGAGCCTGGATGAGGGGCTCTCCAAGCCCTCCCCCTCACCCCCAGCTCTGTCATTCCCTCTTCTCCAAACGCCCCCCATTCCAGACTTCTTTATTTTCTAAGCCAATAGCCAGGGAGCCCCCACTGGCATGCTCACATTTAGTAGTCAGCCACTTGACAACATTAGCTCAAAGCAAAAGCATTTATTGAAAGAGCACAGCGTGAACAATGATCTAAAAAATTCTTCCTACAAACCTGGGGTGACAGTCACCAGCCTCCACATTGGACACACACACACACACACACACACACACACTCACACGCACATCTCCCCAGCTAGAGTCAAATCTTCTTGGCTCCAGCTCCGGCTCTCCCTTTTGAGGCTACAAGGGCTTGGTCTGTGGTTTTGCTGAATGGATGGGAGCATGGAGCTGTTTTATTGGCAGGCAGGGCTTGTGGAGGATGGTACAAAATGGATTCAAAGGTTCGGGGTTCCCTCGCCTGCTGGGGTGACCTTAGACAAGTCTCTCCCCTATCTGAGCCTCAGTTTCCCTCTCTGTGAAATGAGGGGTTGGCCCCACGACCTCCCATCTCTCCATCGAGGCTGCTCCAAGGCAGAGGGCAGCCCCACATGTGGCAGAGCCGAGGGGAAGGGGGGATGGCTGGCTGCCCTCTGGCTGCCCCCAGATGTTTGGAGAAGAAGGGACCTTGCTTGAGCAGAGCTCCTGTTCTGCTTGGAAGGGTGTGAAAGGGGCCGTTTTTATAGGCATTAAAACACAATAAAATGGGCTTAAGGGGCCATGGAAACCTCCAGCTGTTTACTCAAAGAATTCTTCCCTGCCTCAGACACGGGGACCCTTGTTAGGCCCGTGTGGGGCTGCTGCTGGGCCGAACACAGAGCCAGTGTCTCCGGGTCCCCTCGGCGGCTCCTTCGGGGCCCAGCCCAGGGGTCTGGAAGCTCCACAGCATAAACACCAGGAGATGGGAGGCGCTTCCATCACAGGAGTAGGGACAGGGATTATCCGGCACTCTGGAGGCCATAGAGCTCATTGAATCCAGTCACCCCCATTTTACAGGGGGAGGAAACAGGCCCGGAGAAGGGCAAGGACTGGCCCAAGGTCACCCAGGTATTCAGTGTTTGAGGGAGGATTTAATTCTTTATTTGAGAGGCAAACAGGGTTAAGTGACTTACCCAGGGTCACACAGCTAGTAAGTGGCTGAGGCTGGATTTGAACTCAGGTCTTCCTGATTCTAGGACCTATGGAGCCACTGAGTTGCCCCATGGGTTTTGTAGAACATTCTTTTTTTTTTCATAGAATATTCTTGCTGAGGTTCACCAGTGTGGGAAGCCCCATCCCTTACCAACACCACTGCATCCCCTTAGCAGCTTTGGAGCCGCCCATGTCCCGAATGCCTGCTCCGTATCTACACTCCCGATGCCAAGATGCTCCCCTTCACTGCCCTGTTTGTATCATTTGAGCCATGAATCGGCGATCACTGAAAAGCGACTCCTGTGTGCCAGCCCTGAGTTAGTGAACTGCCCTGAGCCTCGGTTTGCTCACGGGCGCGATGGGGGCACAATAAGCCTACCAGCCGCCTCCTTTCATGCAGGCTCGGTGTGCCGAGCTCAGGGAAGTGACACCCTTGATGCCAACCTTCATGGCCCTGCCAGGCTGTACATGCTGCTGCTCTCCCATTGGCAGGATGCTGGGCGTAGAAGTGGAGCCGAGGGAGGCGGCAGGGGAAGAAGAGACCCCACAGGTCCTGGGGGTGCTGGACTCTAAGACACAGAACACCCGGGGGTTCGGGCACCGCGGGTGAGGTCGCCCCTCTTTGGCTTCCACTTTCTCCCCAGACCTTCCTTCTGACATCTTGTTTATTGGACTGGCGGATGGACTGGGTCTGGAGCAGAGAGAGACTCAGACCTAGAACCCTCTAACGTCAGATCTAGAACTTAGAGAGCCTTAGAACAGGGGACATCAGAGCTCCATCATCCTTCTACAGAGTAGAAATAGGAGAAAGAAGGGACTTGGCCAAGGCCACTGAGAACCAGCGGCAGAGCCGGGGTCTTTGGGTTCCCCCCGAGGTCTCTGTTCTTCCTGGGGGCGCTCAGGCAGAGGGGCTGGCAGCCAGGAAGCCCAGCTCAGAGAGCTCCCCTGCACAGCCCACGACCCCCCGGGCGGCCCCACTGAGTCTGCCGCCTGCTCCTCCCGAAGCCCCCTTTCCCAGCTTCCTTTTTTGGAACATCAGCTCGTGGTGGCACACAGAAAGCGCTTTCTCCGCCCGCTGCCATCCCTGGAATCCTCCCAGGAGCCCGCGGTGGAGATCAGAGCGGGCCAAGCCGGGGCCTCGGTCTCTGAGGGCGCCCACGTACCCGATCATTCGACCCTCCCTGCCTGCCCAGCAAGGCCGAGGGCCTGCCCTGCCCTCCAGGAGCTCGCAGGCTAAGAAACGGGGCGGCCAGAGGGGTAGGAGGGGAGCCGAGGGAAGCCGAGGCCGGACGGTGGCCATCTCCGAAGCCGGGGGAGCCGCGTCCGTGTCCGCCGGGGCTGGCTGGGCTCAGCTGGGCCCGATTCCCTGCCATGGGAACGAGGAGGCCCGGGGAGCCCTTTCCCACTGCCCGGGACACCGAAGGCCCTTTTTTTGGCTCTCCGCGGATCCCTGAGAAAATCGACATAGTTCAGCTAATCCCAAGACCAATTTTTATTTCAACAAAGTTAATTCTCGAAAATCTGATACTGAGTCGAGGGGGGATTTCTGGGAGAGGCGGGAGCGGAGGCTGGTTCCCAGGGGACAGGGCAGGCTGGGGGAGGGGGACCCACAAAGGGGGGGGGGGGCTCTTACGAGGTAACCCAACCTTGCTCCTGGCTCCTTGGGGCTCTGCATTCGGAGCTCCCGGCCAGCTTGGGCACTCTGGGCTCCAAGGGCCCTTCCACCCTGGCCCGGACGGAGGGGGATTTGGGGCCCAGAGCTCCAAGCTGGCTTGGGGGGGTTGTGGTTGTGACTGGGGGAGGGGGAGCGAGTCATGGGGCATTATCATGTAATGGAAAGAGCCCTGAGCAGAGAACAGGACATCTGGGCCCCATCTCGGGGCTGGCAGGAACTGGCTATACGAGACAGGAGGCAAGACACCTCTTTCGGAACCTCAGTTTCCCCCAGGGGTCGATACCATTTTTTAAATCTAAGAAACATCGATTTAGAACTCGGTTTGAGAGACTGAGTCCCGTTGTGGAAAAAGCAGTAGATTAACAGTCGGAAGATTCAAATCCCAGATCTGTTACTTGCTGCTGTGTAACCTTAAGCAAGTCACATAACTCCTTGTGCCTCAGTTTACCATTGAATAAAGGGTGGACTTGATGACTTCTGGGCTCCCCCCCGCCCATGATCCTATAAGACCCTCTGGACCTCAGTTTCTTCATCTGTAAAATATAGTCTGTGCTACCCATTTCCCTGAGCTGTTAGAAGAAAACATTTTGGAAATGTACCATGCCATAAAATGGGAATGATTGTCCTTGGAATGAATTTGTCTGGATACCTTTGATTCCTCTAAAGCCATCAGGCATTGCACTGCTCTCCCCGTTCCCCAGAAAGCCATACCTTAGAGAACAAAGGCGATAAAGGCCTGTTGGACCAAAGAGCGTGTCGAAAAAGCCCCCATTATGCACGGCTCCGCACCCCTAGCCCCCCACCTCTGCCAAGAAGGGAAGGAAAGGAGAGACCTTTTCCCACCTCTTCTCTGGGGTTTATTATTACCGTTATTGTCGTCGATGATTTTGTTGACAATTCTGGGGAAGGCTCAGGAGATATGGCGACCACTGAGACACTGTGCCTGCCCTCAGGAGGTGTAGAGTTCTGCCCTCAAATAGCCATGGCGCCAGGAAGAGGGGAGTCAAGCCAAAGAGAAGGCTGGGAGGAACTTCTCCACAGCTCAGCTGCTCTCCCCTCACTCACTCCGAATCCTCCTGATCACTCTTTAGATTCCCGCTCAAGTCTTCCTCGTCCATGAAGCCTTCCTGGTGCCTTTGGCTTCCCAGCATCCAGCCCACCCTGGTCTCTCCCTCTGCTGGCATTCCATGATAAGCATGGCCACGGCAGCTAGGTGGCATGGCGGATAGAGTGCCAGGCCTGGAGTCCGGAGGACCTGGGTCCAAATCTGGCTGCATGATCCTGGGCAAGTCACTTAACTCTGTTTATGTAGCCCTTGGCCATCTGTCCTAGAGTTATTACTAGGTCAGAAAGTAAGGTGGTTTTGAAAAAAATCATGGCCAGTGCTGCCCAGCCTGATGCTGAGGACAGGTGGGTTCTCAGATTCTAGGTTCTACCTCAGATGCTCTATGTTCTAGATCTGGGATTCTGGATTGGAAGCTCCTCTCCATCTCTGAAGTTCTGTGTTCACAGAACAGCCACCCTCTTGTACTTGGGAAGTTGACTTTTAGAACCCAAATGGGAGATCCTATTCAATGTTATCTCCTTGGATACCACACGATGCCCAAAGCCTCTCAAATTCTCTTGAGATCCTGATTCTCCCTCCCAGCTCTGTGCCCTCTGCAAATCTGGTGAGTATCCAAGTGGCTGCTAAGGAAGATCCAAAAGTTCAGCAGCATGTTCCCCTTCCAGGCTGGCCTCCAGGCTTTACACTCTGAGTCTGCTCATTCAGATAGTCCTGAATCCATCTAATCAGCCGCCATCTATCTCGGCCCCCTCCCTCCATATTTCCCAGGAGAATGCTATGGTTCAGATCAGGTGCCATTCTCCCTAAGGCCTCATCAGCCTAGAGACCAGCCCCAAAAGGAAGGCAGGCTAACCTGAGCTGTTCCGAGGCTTCTCGGGGCTCCCATCTCCTCCACGCAGGCTAGAGCTGACCTCGGGGATGAGGACTGGGGGCTCAGAGAAGCCTCACTGAAGCACGTCCTTGACTACCTTGGGAGTACAAGCAGTGCTTTTGATGGGCTATGGTGGGAAATTGACAGAGGATCTCCCAAGCTCCTCCGTGTTGGGGGCTGAGCCCAGCCTCCTCCTCAGCCCTCGTCTGCCCCAGCCCTCCCCCGCAGATGGTATTAAGCCCACTTTTGGAAATGACTTGAACGCTGGAAATGGGGGGAGGATGGGGGCAGAGAGCCCTTTCATCTCTGAGTCTGCTCCTCCTCATTCCCTGGCAGTTTAGAAAGACAGTAGAAATAATGAATGGCTGGGGGGGGGCATGGATGGGGCCTCGAGCAGGGGAGAAGAGTCAAAAATTCTCCTTGATGATGACCACATGCCTGGCCCGGCTACCGGTGCCCCTGATAGTGGCGAGGTCTGATGGGCCCTCCCTGACCTCACCTCCTCCTTCAATCCTTACAGCTCCGGGCCAGCAAGTAAGAAAGGGGATGTCCAAAAAGTCTCGTGCTTCTCCAAAGGGCAGGGAGAACATCAGCTTACTTCCAGGGGCGACGCTATGGGCAAGACTCGGTTTCCTCATCTATTAAAAGAGCACGAGGATAAAAAGTGCACGAGGCCTAGAAGCAGGAATCTTGGGTTTGAATTCCACCTTGACGTATTGGGGTGACTCTAGTCAGAAAGACCTTATGTCTGAATCTGGCCTCAGATACTTTCTAGATGTGTGACCTTGGATGAATCACTTCACCACTGGTTTTTCTAACCATGGGGATACTAACAGCACTTCCCTTCTGGTTTTGCTGTGAGGATCAAATGAGATAATAATTATAAAGCCGTTAGCATAGTGCCTGGCACAGAGCTGGCACTATATAAATGCTAGTTAACATCATCATCATCATCATCCTCATTATTGTTATTATCATCTGTATCCCCCTGGGCAAGTCACTGTCTTTCTGAGCCTGTTTTCTCATCTATAAAATGGTGATTCAAATAAAGTCACAAGTTCTGGGTTCAAATTCTTTGGGCGGGGGGAGTTTCCGGGTGTGCTGCTCTGAGCATGTCTATCTGATTCTGTATAATGGAGGTTTTTCTTTTCTGTCTCCCTGATGGCTGTAATTTTCAATGAGATAACGGTTATAAAGAGTCCTGAAAACTCTAGCAGTATATTATTATTATTATTATTATTTTTTTTATTACTAATGCTACCAATAATGTGGAGAGCTTCTTATGAACAATAACTAATAGAGTAATAATTATAGCTGACAATTCACGTAGGATTGATAACAATAATAATAGGTAGCAGTTTTAATTCAGTGGGTAGAGTCCTGGGCATGGAGTCAGGAAGACCTGAGTTCAAATCCAACCTCAGATACATTGTTGCTGTGTGACCTTGGACAAGTCACTTAACCTCTATCTGCCTCTGTTTCCTCATCTGTAAAATGGGGATAATAATAATAATCACAATAACAATAATATCACCTCTCTCCCAGAAGACAAGATGGTATTGTTAAAGCATTCTATAAAGGCTAGCTATTGGTGGTGGTGTTACCAAAGGCAGTGTAGACTTGTGATTTTTCTAGAGATGCCTTTGGAAACTCGACAGGTCTGCCCGTTATCCTTCTGCTGATCCCCGGAATGACTCCTCGGGGCCCCCAAAGTGGCGAGGGTTGGGGGGGGGCTCAGCCGCACTCTGGGGCCAGATGTGCCTGGATCGGGGCTGCTGCGACAGGGGCAGGCTGAGGGCGCTGCCAGAGGCGTGATTGGCATCCAGGCCCCGGACAAAGTTGAACCAGCTGAGCCGTGTCAGGCCCGGCTGGTGATGTTTGGTAGCCGCCCCCTCCCCCTCCCCGGCCGGCCCTGCCCCCGGCCCTTATCTGCCCGTTGCCCGCTGGGATCACAAACACATTTTTGAGTGAAGGACTGACCTTTGCAGAGGTACTCAAGGGGCCCTGATGCTGCCCAGCTGTAGGCCCAGAGGGCCGGAGGCCGGAACCCCAGCCTGGAACTCAGAGCCCGGAGGCCAGCCGAAAGCAGCCCAGGACCCAGGCTCGAGGCCGGAGCCCACAGGGAGGCCCGGAGGGCAGCAGGGAGGCCAGAGCCCAGCTGGGCCCAAACCCGGCTCTCTGGCTCTTACGGCCCGGCACCCCGAGGATCTGGGGGGCCCCCATCCCGCCCCGACGCCCCCAACCCACACTCCCAGGCTCGCCCTCTCTGGGGGCCTCCGGGCCCTGCCCACCGCTCAGGCTCCCCACCCCCATGCCCGGAGCCAGGCGGGGGCGGGGGAGAAATGGGCTGTGACTGGGGGGGCCGCCACCCCCTCCGGCTGGGAAGGCAAACAGTGTCAGCTTTCCTAATGAGCAGGAACTGAGGCCGCGGGGAGCCGCAAACGGGAGCAAACCCATTCTTCATCCTGACATGTTTGACAGGCTAGGCGGGAGGGAGGGGCGGCCGGCCGGGGGGAGGGCGAGGAGGAGGAGGAGGAGGAGGAGGAG
>NC_058130.1:780982900-780995576 GCF_016433145.1 Gracilinanus agilis | reverse complement strand
GGAGGAGGAGGAGGAGGAGGAGGAGGAGGATGGGGGGGCACAGAGACAGAGACGCGGAGAGACCGAGAGCCCGAGAGACAGAGAGACAGAGAGGAAACAGACCGAACAGAGCTGGAGAGACAGAAGGATCGATGGAAAGAGAGACAGAGAGACAGACAGACAGGGACACAGAGACACAGACACAGAGACAGACAGAGACAGACAGAGACAGACAGAGACAGACAGAGACAGACAGAGGCAGAGACACAGAGACAGACAGAGGCAGACAGAGACAGACAGAGGCAGAGACACAGAGATGGAGAGTGGCCTGGGCTCGGCGGGGCAGAGGGAGAGCCGAAGGAAGGCGGCGGAGGCCGGGAGAGGCAGAGGCGGGCGGCGGCCCCTCCTCTAATTGCGGGTCCCGGGCCTGCCGGCCCACCTTGACAGACAGGGAGCTCGGCACGAGATCAGACTTGCCTTTATCACCCTAATCTTCTCTGTCACAACACAGAACACGGAGGAACCGGCCCCTCGTCCCCCCGCAGGCTCGGAGGACAAAGAGGCCACCTGGGGAGGGTCTCAGAACCCCCAAGGGTGCCCCCGCGTCACCCAAACAGCCAGGCTTTCCCCGCTTGCATCCTTAAGGCTCCCCAGAGTCCCCCCCACGCCCCCTCCCTCCGTCCCTGGGGAGCCCCCGGGGTTTTTCCCGGCACCCCTCCTCTGGGGTTCCCCTCAGTGGGGATCCCTCCCTAGCCAGGCTCCTCGTCGCTCACCTCCAGCCCCACGAGATGTCCTCCTCGACAGCTTCTGCCCCCAGCCCCTCCCCGCCCCCCCCTTGAGTCCTAAGCAGCTGGGGGCCGGCTGGGCCTCTGGGGGTGCTGCGGGAGGGCAGGAAGGAGAAGGAAACGAGCATTTCTCGGCCCCAGTGACGTGCCGGGCCCCGAGCTGAGCGCGTCACAGATCTCGCCTCATTCGCTCCTCACCAGAACCCTGGGAAGCAGGGCTCATCATTAAACCATTGTACAGTTGAGGAAACTGAGGCAGGAAGTGACTTGCCCAGGTCACACAGCGAGGCCAAAGGCTCTAACCATGGTGCCACCCGGCATTCCGTAGGACCAACACTCAGGCTAGCCTCAGAAGAGCCGGAGAGCCGGGGTTGGGCAGCTCAGGCCTTTGTCCCTAAAGTCCGGTGACTCCAGGCTACGGTGACAGAAAAGGAGGAAAGGTCAGGAGGGGGCCCGGCAATTACCCCGGAGAGACGAGCTCCTTTGTTTGTGCCCGCTCAGCCCCGCTGCCGGCCTCCATGGAGGCACCCGCAGCTTCAGGGACGCCCAGTGAGATCCAGATGGATGGAGGGATAAGAGGGAGGCAGAGATGAATGGATGGAGAGAGAGAGAACTGCATGGACAGATGCATGTGTGGGTGGATACGTGGCTGAGCGAATGGATGGATGGATAATGGATGGATACATGAACGGATAGATGGAGGGAAGGAGGGAGCGAGCTCTCCAGCACTTCTGCGGCAGGCGGTGTTCTGGGCACACGAACAAGGCAGCCCCTGCTTTCGAGGAGCTCCTGTTCCAAGGATGGAAGCGAAGCCCTTAAAGGGGGTGGAAGGACGGGCCGAAGGGTTGGGGAAGGCCTCACAGCGAGGAGACAGCTGGGCAGTCGGGGGGCAGAGAGCCCTCTCAGCTCTCAGAGCTCAGGTCGGTTCTAGGGGTCAACCCCAAGTTTCCGGTGGTGGAGGTGAAGGCCAGAGACAGGCAGCACAGTCTGAGTTAGCGAGGAAGAAAGACTGGAAGTGAAGTTGGAAGAGCTGGAGCCAAGCCCACTAGCCGTGTCATCTTGAACAAGTCCCTTCCCCTCTCTGGGCCTCAACTTCCCCATCTGAAAAGTGATGTTGATTGGCTTTGATGACCACTAAGTTCCTTCTCTCTGTCTCTGCTATCGTCCTGCCTCTTGTTCTAGGTCAGTGATGGTGAACCTATGGCGTGTGTGCCAAAGATGGCACGCAGAGCCCTCTCTGTGGGAACGCCTGCCGTTGCCCATCTGAGTTTGTTACGAGAAAGCCAGAGGAACTCAGGAGCTGCTCCCCTCCCCCTGTCCTTGCACCTGAGGACATCACCTGCCCCCCTGCCCAGCAGCCCAATGGAAGTGCTTCCTCCCTCCCCTGTCTGGGGGAAGGGGGGTCGTGGGGGCAGGATATGACACTCAGTCTGGAGGGGATGGGGATGGGGCCCAGCACTCTGTCTCTAAAAGGTTCACCATCACTGTTCTAGGTCATTCCTAAGAGCCTCAAAGCCCCAGGACTTAGTTGGTGGGGGGGGGGGACATAGCCAGAGACAGGGAGTGAGACCCAAGACACCAAGGTTCCCTACCTGGCTTCCATCCTCACTAGCCACGTGACTGGGAGAATCTCTCTGAACCTCTGTTTCTTCATCGGCCAAAAGGGGACAGGCAGCTTTCTGTCAGTGTCCTCATCCACCCCCCCCACCAACACGTCCAGCTTGCTCGTGAGCGAAGGACTCTGGGAGTCCTCAGACCCCGGAAACAATCAGAATCAAGTACCAATGGCTGGCCCAGAGAGAGAGCCGCCAGGTCTGCAAGTCTCTGTGTTTGGGCAGTCCAAATGAGCTCTGGTGAATGAGCCCCATTGGGTCGTTGTTGTTATGGGGAGAAACTGTGTGGATGGAAGGGGTTGTCTCTGTTGTACTCTCAGACCCAGGTGAGTGTGTGTGAGTGTGTGTGTACATGTGTGTGTGTACGTGTGTGTGTGCACGTGTGTGTGTGTGCGCGTGTGTGGTGCACCATTCACATGTGGCCACCTCTGTCCACAGGCATTAGGGATGGACAGACAGATGGATGGATGGATGGAGGGAGGGAGGGAGGGATGGATGAACAGATGGACAGAAGGGCAGAGGGATGGATGCAGGGAAGGAGGAATGGAGGGATGGAGGGATGGATTGACAGAGGGAGGGAGGGATGGATGGATGGATGGATGGGCAGATGGACAGACGGATGGACAGACGGATGGATGGATGGAGGGATAGATGGAGGGAGGGAGGGAGGGAGGGAGAGAGGGATAGATGGGCGGGTGGATGGAGGGATGGATGGATGGGTCTGGAAGGAATCTCGAGGACAGCCATCCTAGCCAACTGCCCAGGATTCTTCTCTACAGTGTCTCAGGCACATCTCGCCTTCCCACCTGAAGAACTCCAGGCATGGGGGACTCACTACCTTACGAGACAGCCTATTCTACTTGGGATAGATCTAATTGCTCAGCCTCCCTAATTCTTCTGGTCATGCCCACCAAGGCTGAGCAGAGCAAGTATGATCCCTCTTCCCTTTGATGGTGGCTTCTTTGACTTCCCTGAATCTTCTCTTTTCTGCACAGAGGAGGTCCCTGAAGGTCTCTCTCCACTTCCTCCCTGGTTCAGATACACACTTAGAACCTTCCTCACTCCTAGACTGACCCCCATTACTGGCAATTTCACAGGGTGGGAGCTGCCTTCTTTATAAAAACCCTGTGTGGGAACTAATAAAGGTGTTGTTGACTCCATTTTACTCTTGAGGAAACTGAGGCTCTGCAGCTTCCCCAGGGCCACATGGTCAGTAAGTGGCAGATCTGGAATCCAAAACTCGGGCCTTCGCCTCTAAATCCAGGGCTCTCTCTACTGTGCCACACTGTCTCTAAACAAACACAGCACAACCGGAGGCTGCCCTAGAAGCAGAATTCACCTTCTTTGTCTCCTTCCCAAAGGAATGCTGGGTCAGGAACCCAAGGGTCTGGTTTCCAGGCCTGGTTTTTTTTTTTTACATTTATTAATATTCANTCCTCTGAATGTGGGTAGCGTCTTTACCATAATCCAGGCCTGGTTTTGATGCTCACTGTGTGGCCCTGGGCAAGTTACTTAAATTCCCATTAACCTCAGTTTCCTCATCTGTAAAACAAGGCCTTTGGAGGAGATGGCTGCTAGGACCCCCTCCAGTTCTAAATGTCTACTCCAGATACCCTGGCTGGGCCTGTTTTCTCCAACGTCATCAATCACCATGAGGGCCACCATTACCACCTTTATGACCAAGACCACCAGTCGTGTCATCGCCATCACCACTACTAGTGTTCTCCCCATTCCCATGTCCACCGTGACAACAAGGGTCATCACCCTGAGTCACCTCTTCCACAAGGCTCATCTTCACCATCACCATGAAGGCTACTGTGATCACCATGACCATTATTAGCACCATCGCCACCACCGTGATCCACCATAACCACAACCTGACTGCCGCCATCACCAGCGTCCTCATTCCCACCATCATGATGACTGTTGCTATGTCGACCACCACCATCTCCATCCCTATCCATCATCATCATGACCATTTCCATGACTATCACCATCTCCAACACCATCACCAGCATCCTCACCATCACCATCATGATGACCATTTCCATGACTACCACCATCTCCAACACCATTACCAGCATCCTCATTCCCTCATCATGGTGACCGTTGCTATGACGACCACCAACATCTCCATCCCCATCCATCATCATGATGACCATTTCCGTGACTACCACCATCACCAGCATCCTCACCATCACCATCATGATGACTGTTGCTATGACGACCACCAACATCTCCATCTCCATCCATCGTCATGACCATTTCCATGACTACCACCATCTCCAACACCATGGCCAGCACCCTCGCCCTCACCACGGCCCCACGACTACCGTGGCCAATGTCCTGACTGCCGCCATCACCAATGGACCATTGCCCTGACTGATCCCTGCCATCAACGTGACTAGAGCCATGACCACCGCCATCACCATCATTGGTGACTCGGAGTCACAAGGACATAGCTTGGAATCCTGGCTCCAATGGTCAGTCCTAGCTAGGAGCGTCTTCGTCCCGGAGCCTCAGTAGTTCCATCTGTGCCCGGGGGAACAAAACGGGCATTCGAGGTCCTCCCTCCGGGCTCAGAAGCTTGTCCAATGCGAATGGTGATTCCTAGTGTGTGGCCTCCCCCGCCGGGGCTCATCTATGTGCACACACATGTAGACGCCGGCTCCCTGCCTCCAAAGGAAAGTCTCTGTTTTGTTATAAGGGATTGGGGGAAAGCACCAGCCCATAAATTCACACCCTCAGTCACCGAAGGGATAAAATGTGTCATCGGTTCCAGGATTTACGAGCCCTCCAGAGCTGCAGGAGAGAGAAAACACACCCTGGGTACACACGCAGGGAGCCACGGAGGGAAATGTGATCCTCGTCTCACACACAGAGGAGGCAGTCTGCTCCCTCGTCAAGCACACGCACACGCACACGTGCGAGGGGGAGACGACCGTCCCCCAAACCACCATCAGACCCATCGAGGCAGGCCAAATGCCACTCGGACGAAGGGCACGATTCGTCCCCAGCCCAACGTCGGCAAAGACTCCAGGCGTGGAGGAAGTCATCCTGGGTTCCAGGCCTTTTGGTCCTCAGCCTCAGTTTCCTCATCTGTAAAATGAATGGGTTAGGATGGAAAGAACGCTGAATTTGGAGTGAAAAGTCCTACCCTGTGGAGTGGAGCACACCTGAGATCTGAGGGGATGACTCGGCCCAGGATCTGAGTTCCGAATCAGTCGCCAAGCCCAGAGACAGAGGGAGAGGGAGAAGTGGGGTCCTAAGGAACCTCAGTGGCCCTCCGGCCTCACCTTGTCCTGGTTCCAGAGGCCCCGAGGCGGAAGTCATGCCACACTCCTCCAGCAGCTAACCAGCAGGGCTGGGATTTGAACCCAGGTCTCCGAGCTTCCAATCTGGGGCCGTCGCCGATGCGCCTGGGCTGGTGGGAGGGCCTCCTCGTCAGGGTCAAGGGACCCCCACTCGGAGCCCTGGAGGGCCGGGCGGCTCGGCTTCTCCAGCCAGAAGGCCCTCCCTGACCCGCTGACCCCTCCTGGCTCAGGGCTGCTGTTAAGGAGCCCGAGGGAGCCGAGGCCATAAATCTGCCTCCTCCACTAACATTTACTCGGCCCTTCCACACGCCGACAGGCCCGCCGCGGGAGGCCGCCTCACCTGGGCCTCGTGGCGCTGCTGATGGATGGTTCCCGGCCTCTGCAAATAGATTTCAGGCTGGGGGGGGGGGGGACCTGGGTCCTTCAGGCCGCAGCGGCCCATTCAGCCAGGCTCCCCGGCCAGCCCCAGCCCGGCCGAGCCTCCAAGAGCTCGAACCTGATAGAGGAGGCTCCGGGGGGCCGGGGAGCCCCCCAGCCAGAGCAACCCACCTGGCCATGCAGAAGGGGGTTTAGACTCCTGAAAGAGGGGGCGTGTGGGGGCTCTGAGTGCGGGGAGGCCCAGTTTGGGGGGTCTGAGGGGGTGGAGGAGGGCCTTAGTTTTGCCCCTCTGGAAAGTGGGCTCACACTCGCTCCCTTTGTCCTAAGGAAACATTCCTTGCTATTCCGTCTTTTTTCATTTTAAATCCTCCCCTTCCCTCTTAGAACCAATGCTGTGGGTTGGCTCCAAGGCAGGGTAAAGTGACTTGTCCAGGGCCACTCAGCTAGGCACGGACAGCAGACAAAAAGTCAGGAGGGAGAGGATCCAAAGGGATCTTGGATGGGGGGGAGCAACTAGGCTGCTCCCAAGAAGAAACTGAGGGATGCTGGGGGGCCAGAGGGCTGAGCTGGGGCAGCTGGAGGCAGGGGGCTGGAGGGGAGCTGAAGGGCTGAGTTGGGTGGGGCTGGGGGCCGAGGCTTCTTGGAGGCACCTGTTGCGGGCCAAGGGGAGGCCCCGCTTCTCCAGGAGGAGGCTCTCCCCTCCCTCCCCTCCTGGGCCCATCCTCCCCCCAGCCCGGGGCAATTTCACGCTGAATGTCTGTCTGTCAGGAGCCTGGATCCCCTCAATTTGTCTGACACGCTTTAACAAAGGCCCGGCCAAGCCTCTGGGAATGACAGGCAGGCCCCACCAGGCTGGGAGGGGAGGGGAGGGGAGGGGAGGCCGGACTGGATCTGGGCAAAGCCGGCAGCCCCAAGGCCAGGGCCAGGGCAGAGAGCCCCACCAGAGCATCATGGGACGGGCCTGGCAGGAATCGGCCCAGGAAGGTCAGTGGCCAAAGCCCCCCAGACCGCCCGACTTCCAGGCCGGCATCAGCCATGGAGGAGCTGAAGGGCCCCCTGAGGACAGGACCTGGACGCAGGGAAAGCCCAAGCCAGACGTGGCATAAATCCTCCGAACGTTGGGTCACCTCTAGGGTCCCGTCACACCCCCGGCCCTGAACCTACAAAATGTCCCCCAGAGCCCATCTGGGGACCCTCAGAAGAAAACAGGCCCCATCTGGGTCTGTGAATGGGGTGAAGGGCTCTCGCTCGGGGGCTTCCTGGGGGCGGCCCTACAGGGGACACTTTGGCAGCCATTTATCCTCCCAGAATCACTGAAAAAAAAAAAAAAAAGATGGATCAGGCCATGCTGATGAATATTGCACAGCCAGGCTCGCCTAAAAATAAAATTCATCCTATTTAATTCACTTCTTTTTTTTTTTTTTAATTAAACCCTTCCTCGATACTAAGTATGAGCAGAAGAGTGGTGAGGGCTTGGCAATGACGGTTAAGTGACTTGCCCAGGGTCACCTAGCGAGGAAGTGTCTGAGGCCAGATTTGAACCCAGGACCTCCCATCTCTAGGCCTGGCTCTATCCACTGAGCCACCCAACTGAAGTAAAATCTGAATTAGTGACATTTTCCCTGTTTCTTCAGTCTAGAGAAAACATTAAGCCAAGTTTTTATTTATAATTTAGACCATTTCTGAAGGGTAAACGCTCACACTGAACATTTGACCATCAGAGTCTATTGAAAGCCAAGCCTAGAGATGGAAGGTCCTGGGTTCAAATCTGGCCTCAGACACTACCTAGCTGTGTTGGCCCCCATCACCTAGCCCTTAACACTTTTCTGCTTTGGAACTCATACTTAGTATTAATTCTAAGATGGAAGGTAAGGGGTTAAAAAAAGACAACAACAACAACAACAACAACAACAACAACAACAGAGTCTAAGGCCTTCATTTTGCAGAAAAATGACTTCCTTAGGCTAATACAGCTATTTAGTAGATGAGACAAGATTTGAACTCGTCTTCCTTTCTTCAAACCACTGCAAAACCAACAGTATCATGCTTCTTTATCCTCCTCTTCCTCCTCCTCCTCTACCACCTCGCTACCTATCTAGCATCAATAAATAAAAAGTATAGATGAAGAATTTACTTTGTGCCAGGCACTGGAACTGTCTAAAACAACAGAGGCCAGATCTTCCCTCCGAAATGCACAGAGTCACCAAGTCCTGACCTCAACTCCAAACTCAGGAAAGCTGAGCAAAAAACAAATAACCTGACCACAAAAAGCCTCCATGGTGCCAGAGACATTCAAGGTGCAAACTCAGAAGAATAGAATGGTTTCAAAGCAAGCAAAGCCCCAGAGAGAAACACAACTTGACCACTAATTCCACTAGAATTCCTGGAAGAAAGACCTGAAGCCAAAGTCTTTTTTAATGTATTTCATGGTTTGGGAAATGTATTTATTTTAGCCACTGGGATGTATACACCACTCTCTTCGTTCAAGTCCCTTCCAATTCAATTCAAAGTAAAATCTCTGATAGGGTCCCATCAAGAACTGGGTCTCAGGGGGCAGCTGGGTAGCTCAGTGGATTGAGAGCCAGGCCTAGAGACGGGAGGTCCTGGGTTCAAATCTGGCCTCAGACACTTCCCAGCCGTGTGACCCTGGGCAAGTCACTTGACCCCCATTGCCTACCCTTACCACTCTTCTGCCTTGGAGCCAATACACAGTATTGACTCCAAGACGGAAGGTAAAAGTTTAAAAAAAAAAAAAAAGAACTGGGTCTCCTAATAAAGACATGGTTAAAATTCAGCTCATTGTAGTTTATCCTTTTTTTTTTTTTAATTTTAAACCCTTAACTTCTGTGTATTCACTTATAGGTGGAAGAATGGTAAGGGTAGGGAATGGGGGTCAAGTGACTTGCCCAGGGTCACACGGCTGGGAAGTGTCTGAGGCCGGATTTGAACCCAGGACCTCCTGTCTCTAGGCCTGGCTCTCCATCCACCGAGCTACCCAGCTGCCCCCTAGTTTATCCTTTTTAATTACATGTAGAAACAATTTTTGACAACTGTTATCTGACATTTTAGAATTGAGCTTCTCTCCCTTACTCCCCTTCCCTGATGTGGTAAATAGTCTGCTATGGGTTATACCAGTGCTTTCATGCAGGACATATTTCCATATTGCTCATGCTGTGACAGAAGACACTTATCAGACATGCAATAAAACAAACTAATGAAGGAAATAAAGTGGAAGATTATGTGCTTTATCTGAAATAAGAGTCTTTTTAAATTTTTTATTTATTTAATTAATTTGAAATAAAGGAGTTAGACATGTTTTTATAAATGAAATGGAAGCACTAAATGGAAAAAAAACACTAGGAAAGAAATGAGAGCTATGGAAGAAAGGAAAACTGAAATGAGAATTGACACCTTGACCCAAGCCAAAAAAAAAAACACTAAATAATTAGAGTGGACTAAACAGAAAATAACGACTTTTTAACACAACCAGAAATATTCAAATAAAGTCAAAAAACTGGAAAAGCAGAAGAGAATGGAAAGCATTTCTGTGCAAGCAATTTACCTGGAAAACTGATCAAGGAGAGATCATTTAAGAATCATTGAGGGGGCAGCTGGGTAGTTCAGTGGATTGAGAGCCAGGCCTAGAGACAGGAGGTCCTAGGTTCAAATCCGGCCTCAGCCACTTCCCAGCTGTGTGACCCTGGGCAAGTCACTTGACCACCATTGCCCACCCTTACCACTCTTCCACCTATGAGACAATACACCAAAAGTTAAGGGTTTAAAAAAAAAAAAGAATCATTGAGGGGGCAGCTGGGTAGCTCAGTGGATTGAGAGCCAGGCCTAGAGATGGGAGGTCCTGGGTTCAAATCTGACCTCAGACACTTCCCAGCTGTGTGACTCTGGGCAAGTCACTTGACCCCCATGGCCTACCCTTACCACTCTTCTGCCTTGGAACCAATACCCAGTATTGACTCCAAAATAGAAGGCAAAGGTTTAATTAAAAATAATTTTAAAAAAAGAATCATTGGACTAGGGGAACAGCATAGTGGATAGACTACCAGGCCTGGAGTTGGGAGGAACTGGGTTCAAATTTGGCCTCAGACAACTATGTGACCCTGGGCAAATCACTTAATCTCAATTGCATAGCCCTTGCCACTCTTCTGTCTTAGAATTAATACTAAGACAGAATATAAAGGTTTAAAAAAAAGTATCACATGAAATTCAAGACCAAAAATAGACATTACATTGCAAGAAGTCATAAAAGAAAATTGCCCAAATTACTTTGAACTACGGGGCCAAAGTGGAAATAGAAGGAATCTATTGGTTCTCCTCTGAAAGAAACTCCATAACGAAAATTCCCAGGAACATTAAAGACAAAATTCAGAGCTTTTAGTTGAAGAAAAATATGTTGCAAGGAGCCAGAAAGAAAGAATCGAAGTACTAAAGAGTCACAAGCAGTACAATGTATGACTTGGCAGCCATCACAGTAAAGAAACAGAGAGCTTGGAATACTACATTCCAGTTTGGCAAAAGATACAGATTTACAACTAAGAATCACTTACACAGCAAATAATGCAACTGGAGAGGGGAAACAGGACCTTGCAAGAGGATTTTCAAGCATTCCTAATGAAAAGGCAGAACTACATAGACATAAGGAGTCCAGAGAATTACACCGAAAAAAGGAAATATGAGGGACAATCATAAGAGACTAAAGAGTGATAAAATGCTTCCAGTCTAATCTGGGGAGTTGATGCATGTGTTCCCTAGGAAGCCCCTTAGAGGTCAGAGAGAGAATCTAATTAAACCTGAAGACCTGAGATGGGCTAAGTCTGTTATATTTTGATTCTTTAAAAGAAAAAGAATAGAAAGGGAGAGAAGGGGACATAGAGAGGGAGGATGGGAATAAAAAGGGAGGTAAATTTTCATAGCCAAAGTGGAATCCCAATTGCCAGTGAGAAAGAGGTGAAGATGACAGATGGAAAAAGAGAAATTGCCTCATACCCATTTTACAGATAAAGAAACTGAAGCTTCCATTCTGCCATGCTGTGCGCAGGATAGAGTAGAGATAACCTCAGAGGGAAGGTACTAAAATGATAGGGGGTGGAGAAAGGCTTCCTGCAAAAGGAGGCAAAGAAAGGGAAGAGATGTTCCCTGCTCTTGAGGGCCTACAGAGGCACCATATAAAGCAGCCACATTCCAGGGAGCTACATATGGGATAAATAGGAAGTGATCACTGGAGGGGAAACACCCTATCAAGGGAGATTGGGAAAGAAAGGGGGATTTTCTCTGGGACTGGAAGGAAGCCAGAGCAGCTGGGGATGGAGATGAGGAGGGAGCGCATTCCAGGCTGGGAAAACTCCCAGGATCCCCAAATGGGGTGTCTCATTCATAGAACAGTCCAGAGGCCAATGTCACAAAATCAGAGTATGTAGGCAAATGGGGTAGAAATTGAAAGAGGAAGGTATTGGCCAGTTGGGAAGGGGAGGGCAGGTTTTCAAGGTCTTTGAACCCCAAACAGCATTTTCTATTGGATCACAGGAGAGCCCCAAAGCAGTGGGCCTGCCTTCTGGAACCCCAGGTCTCTTTTTTGTCAAAGATGTCACATTGGAAGGAAGGATGCCTGGGATGACAGAATTCCAGGTCTGGAAAGCACGTGGGCAGCATCTAGCCACCACCCCTGTGCACCCTCTCCCCAGCCCTTCTGAACAAAATCCCTGACAGAGGCTTGTTCAGTTTCTGCTCAAAAGCCCAGGGCTGGGGAGCTCAGTAAAGGGTGCCTCCCTCCTCTCTCTGAGGGATCAGGCTACCAGCTATGGAATCCAGGGTGAATTGCTTCCAGACTTAGTTTCCCTCTTTGTAAAATAAGAGAGAGAGAGAGAGAGAGAGAGAGAAAGAGAGAGAGAGAGAGAGAGAGAGAGAGAGGCTCTGNTGGAAGGAAGCCAGAGCAGCTGGGGATGGAGATGAGGAGGGAGCGCATTCCAGGCTGGGAAAACTCCCAGGATCCCCAAATGGGGTGTCTCATTCATAGAACAGTCCAGAGGCCAATGTCACAAAATCAGAGTATGTAGGCAAATGGGGTAGAAATTGAAAGAGGAAGGTATTGGCCAGTTGGGAAGGGGAGGGCAGGTTTTCAAGGTCTTTGAACCCCAAACAGCATTTTCTATTGGATCACAGGAGAGCCCCAAAGCAGTGGGCCTGCCTTCTGGAACCCCAGGTCTCTTTTTTGTCAAAGATGTCACATTGGAAGGAAGGATGCCTGGGATGACAGAATTCCAGGTCTGGAAAGCACGTGGGCAGCATCTAGCCACCACCCCTGTGCACCCTCTCCCCAGCCCTTCTGAACAAAATCCCTGACAGAGGCTTGTTCAGTTTCTGCTCAAAAGCCCAGGGCTGGGGAGCTCAGTAAAGGGTGCCTCCCTCCTCTCTCTGAGGGATCAGGCTACCAGCTATGGAATCCAGGGTGAATTGCTTCCAGACTTAGTTTCCCTCTTTGTAAAATGAGAGAGAGAGAGAGAGAGAGAGAGAGAGAGAGAGAGAGAGAGAGAGAGAGAGAGAGAGGCTCTGTGGCCTCTTGGCCTGCCAGGGCTGGATTTCCAAGCCTGTGGGC
>NC_058130.1:780875448-780928199 GCF_016433145.1 Gracilinanus agilis | reverse complement strand
GAGCGAGCTTGGCCCAAGCTTTGTCCTCAGGGTCTAATTATCCCCATTTTTACAGATGAGAAAATGGAGGCCAACAGGCTAGTCCAGTGACTTGTCCAGGGTCACCGAGCTAGTGAGTGTCCAAGGCTGGATTTGAACTCGAGGCTTCCAAGCATTCTCCCCCTGGGGGAGCCCTGCTGGAGGGGACGACCCTGCAAGGCTTAACCGGGACATACCAAGAACCGGGATTTCCTGCCCAGGGACAGGTTAGACGAGCTGGCCGGGACTTGGCTTCCCCCTGGGAGATTCTGTGATTCGGTGAACTGGAAGGACAGGAAGGATGCGGCGCCCTCCCCGGCCTGGCGCTGCCGCCCTCCCCGGCCTGGCGCTGCCGCCCTCCCCGGCCTGGCGCTCTGCAGCACGCCGTCCCGGGCACGTGGACTCCCGCCGCGTTTCAGGGATTCGCTGCCGCAGCCGGCGCAGAAAAGCCCAAATGTAAACTGGGGTGGGCCTGGCCCAGGGGCCTTCCGGGGAGCCACGTGGGGCCTGAGGCGGGGGCCTGGCACAGGGGAAGGAGGGACTCGAACCCGCAGACCAGCGCCAGCCAGCCACGCTTGAGGAGGGAGAGTACCGAGATGGTGGCCGAAGAGGGTCTAGAAAAGCCGGTGCCCGGGGGGCCTCCCACACCTCCTAGCCGGGTGACCCTGGCCGAGTCACTTGACCCTCACCGCCTAGCCCTCGCGGCCCTTCTGCCTCGGAGCCAACAGGTCACGGATTGTTCTGAGGCGGAAGGGAAGGACCCAAACCCAGAAGGCAGCAGGCCCAGCACCTCCGACCCCCTCCCGAGTCTGCAGCAGCCAGTCCTGGCCTCTCGTCTGGCCCGTCCAGGCACTGTGGGGCCTTCCCCGCCCTCCGGCGCAGGGCTTTGCAGCCAGCCGCAGCTTGTGGCGGGCGAGCCTGGGCCAGGCCCGGGACTCGAGCCCGTCCCAGCCACTGAGCTCTGTTCTAGGACTGGGAGACCCCGGCTGGTCCAAACCCCTCGTTTTACAGGGAGAGAAACTGAGGCCCGGAGAAGGAGAGGGACTTGAGCAAGGTCACCCGGCGACCCCTCTCAGCCCAGAGAGCCCTCTAAGGGAGGGCAGCAGAAAGCCGATGGGGGCTCGGGCGGCCTTTTGTCCGTCTTGGCCTTCGAGCCCGGCCCCTGGCAGGGTCCCTGTCTTTGGGCACATTGCCGGGCACGATGCCGGGCACGGAGGAGGCGCTTCCTAAACGTTCATCCACTTGGAGCGGCACATTCTCTCCTCTCTGCTCGCCCAGCGGAGGTCCCGGAGGCAGCTCTCACCGCCTTGCAGCTGGGCCGCTGGGGGCACCAAAGGAGGACCCGAGTTCCAGTCTGGCCTCAGACACTGCCCGGCTGGGTGACCCTGGGCAAGTCACTTGACCCCCACGGCCGAGCCCTGACCGCTCTTCTGCCTGGGAGCTGATCCTAAGACAGAAGATGAGGAACGGTAAGGCCGCAGCTAAGGAAACGCTCCCCTCATTTTCAGACGGAACCTCAGTTTGGCTCCCCTGAGGAATCTGAACCCCTCCAACCCGGCTCCACGGAAACCAGCCGAATCCAGGGGCCTCTTCTGTGCCTGACCTCCCCGCAGCCTTGGATGCTGTAGCTCACACTCCCTCCTGGATCTCTCCTCCAGTTTCTCTCACTCCAGCTTTCCTCCTCCCTCTCAGACAGCTCCTCCTCCGCCTCCGCGGCTGAATCTGCCCCAGACCTCAGGCCTCAGGGCTCCGTCCTGGTCCTCCGCTCTCCTCCCTCTACGCCGGGCATCTCGTCAGCTCCCAGGATTTCTTTTTCTATCCTAGAATCAATGCTGAGAATTGGCTCCAAGGCAAAAGAGCAGCAAGGGCTGGATGATGGGGGTCAAGGGACTTGCCCAGGGTCACACAGCGAGGAAGTGTCTGAGGCCACATTCGAACCCAGGACTCCCCTCTCTAGGCCTGGCTCGCCATCCACTGATTTAATGCCCATTTCTCTGCCGAGGGCCGCCCCACCTGCCTGTCCTGCCCCAGCCTCTCTGCTGACCTCTAAGCTCACATCTCCAACTGCCTTTCAGACATCTTGAAACGAGGTCCAGTCACATGTCTAAAATAGACCTTGGATCGTCCCCCCTAATCCCCCCACAACACGGAGGCCCCGGCCGTCCTCCCGGGGCTCAGGCTCAAGCCGAGGAGTCCCTCTGGACTCCTCACTGTCTCCCACCATCCCATAGCCACGCTGGTGCAGATCCTGGTGATTTTACCTTTGGTGCGTCTTTTGAATTCGCCCCCTGGCCCAACCCTGAGGCAGACCCTCCTCACAGCCCCCTGGTCTGGGGCCTTAGCCTTCTGGGCTGGGAAGGGGGGCTGCTGCCACGAGCCCATCCTCCATTCCGCCACGGAGCTGCAGCTCTGACCACGCCCCCTCCCTCCTCGGTGACTCCCTGCGGCTCCCCATCACAGCCTCCAGGGTGCCCCGTTTGGCCTTCCAAGCCTTCCCAGCTGCCCCCTTCCCCCTTTCTGAGCTCCCTCCCTCAGCCTCAACCCGCCCTCTGCCCCAGGGGTGCTGGCCCAGGCCGACTCTCCATCCCAATCTCTCTGGGCACCCCTCGCGCCTGGCATCCTCTCTGCCCTCCCTCCGGCTCGGCTTCCTTCGTGCCGCCTCACGTCCCACGCTTTGGTTCTCGAGGCTTCCTTCCATGATTCTTTCCCACGTGTCCCGCCAGCTTGCCTTGTTTGCTTACTGGCTCGCCATCCATCAGGCCTGCCTCGGAGCAGAGACTCCTGACAGCACTGACACTAAGCACTGACTGAAACAGGAACACGGCGAGGGCTGGGTGACCGGGGTTAAGGGACTGGCCCAGGGTCACACAGCTAGCAAGTATCGGAGGGCAGAGACTTTCCTTTCCTCCCTGCCTCTTGGCATAGTGTGTGGCACAAGGAAGGTCCTTGATTAAATGTTTGTTGACCGACTGAGAAAACTCCTCGGCATGTGGCAGCAGCCATTCAGTCCCTCCCAGCTGGAAGGAGCCTCTGCAGGAGGCAGGGAGAAGCGGGCAGGCTCCGTGGGTGGAGCCTTCCTTCCGGCCAGTCTCCGGAGCCCATCCCTCTCTGGGCATGTTTCTGGCTCCCGGCTGGTCCTGAAACCCAGCACCTGCCATGGCGCCCGCTGCACTGGGGGGCTGAATAGGTGCTTGGAGATCAGCGGCTTTACTTGGTTTGACTTCCCAGACTGGCGATCTCTCCCGAGAGGGGAACCGGATGACGAGGGGCTCAAATCGGGATTTTAACGGGGGGAGAAACTGGGGCCGTCCAGGCTCGACTCGAGAAGAACCGGGCGGACGGAAGGCCCGTCTGCTCATAGCCAAAGGGCTGCTGCTGGGGAGAGGAAATGCACCCGTGCTGCTTGGCTCCCAAGGGTGGCCCAAAGATGGGATGGATGGCCGAATGGCGGCTGCCACATTCTCTGGGGAAATCTCCCTCTTCCTGGAGGGCCGGCTCAGGTCCAGGACCCTTCAGGAGGCCACTGCAGCTCCGAGGCAGCTCCCCGTCCGGCTTTCCCAGAGAGGACCCTGGCTGGGCCCCGCTTTGTCCTCGTCACCCCGAGCCCGTGTCCTCTTGGTCCTGTGGAGGCCAGGCTGTCCGCCGCCGCCGCCTTTTCCTCTTTGGGTCTCCAGAACATGGCGGGCACTCGCTGGATGAGAGCCCCTGCGGTGACTTGTGGGGAAAGTCTAGGCAGTGATGGCGATGGCGTGGGTGGCTGCTCCGCCTTGGGCTGCGGGGGAGGGACGTTCCGAGGGGCCATCCCCTGCCAGGCCAGCCATCCTCTGGAAGGAGGACACGGCGTTGCGTTCCAGGCGGAGGAACTGAGCTGGAAGGAAATGAGAGAACGGCGATCTAGGCCGACCTAGAGCCCAGCAGGAATCCATCCCTTCTGCTCCACGGATGCATTGGAATGGATTCTGCATCCAAATTTGATTGATTACAGTGAATATCTATTAAGAGCCCACAGTTAGGGGGCAGTTGGGTGGCCCAGTGGATAGAGAGCCAGGCTGAGAGATGGGAGGTCCTGGGTTCAAATCTGACCTCAGACACTTCCCAGCTGGGTGACCCTGGACGAGTCACTTAACCCTGTTGGCCTCAATTTCCTCATCTGTCACCTGCCGTGCAGCCCTGCCATGTGCTTTGGATGCCCCAGGACCCTGCTCCTGGGAAACGGTCCCGTCCCAAGATCTGCCACCCAACGGGGTAGCTGTGCTGCTGGGAGAACGGTGGGAGCATGTGGGTGTGCGCACTTTAGAGTCTGGCCCAGCACCCAGCACACAGTAGGGGAAGTCCCCAGTGCAATGGGAGTGGGTGGGAGACCCAGCCAAGGGCTCCTCTTCTAACCATTTTCTGTCTCCTGTTTGTGTCTGTCTGTCTGCCTGCCTGCGTGGCATCTCCTCCATGCCAGGGATGGTCTTTTGCCCCCTTCTGTAACCCCAGAGCTTGGCACAGTGCCTGATTGGAGTATGTTCTTATTCAGCTGTTGTCTGGCCATGTCCAGCTCTTCCTGAACCCATTTGGAGTTTTCTCAGCAGTGATACTGGAGTGGTTGGCTGTTCCCTTCTCCAGCTCATTTTACAGAGGAGGAAACTGAGGCAAACAGAGTTAAGTGACTCATCCAGGGCAGCACAGCTATTAAGTGTCTGAGGCCAGATTTGGACTTGGGTTTTCCTGACTCCAGGCCTGGTATTCTAACCGCTGCAACACCTAGCTGCCCTGTGAAGAAGTCCACTTCCTAGTGCGTGACCCTGGGCAAGTCACTTCACCCCCACTGCCTCGCCCTCACTGTTCTTCTGCCTTGAAACCAAGACACAGTATTGATTCTAAGACGAAAGGGAAGGGTTAATAAATAAATAAATAAATGTTTCTTGATAGATTGATTGACGTAGATCTTGCATAAAACATACTCCAAAGGAGCAGCCACATGGCTCAGGGGATAGAGAGTCAGGCCTAGAGATGGGAGATCCTGGGTTCTACTCTGGTTTCAGACACTTCCCAACTGTGTGACCCTGGGCAAGTCACTTGAGCCCTCCTGCCTGGCCCCACACCATAAGGATTCTAGGATGGAAGGTGGGTTAAACACTTAAATAAATCAATCCTCCTCCAAGACCATCAGCGAGCACAGGCTTCCCTGTAGGCTTCATAATCTGAACCAGATACTGGTACGACGTCCGCATACCGTCCCTGCCTTGGCCGCCCTGGGAACGCCGGGGCTCAGTGAACAGCAGGCCAGGCTCTGCCCACATTGGACACTGAAGGTTAGAAAGGAACGGTCGCTTTTCCTCCAGGAAACTCGTAGTCTAGGAGCCGAGTGACTACGGAGGCTGTGACCCAGACTTCGGCTCTCTCTAGCTTGAGGGAGGTCCGAATGGCCCCCCGTGATATATTCCATGTGTGCTGACATCTAGTCTTTGCCAGAGTCCCTCTCAAGAAAGGCAATTCCACAGTGGACCTCTCGAAGCGGTGGGTTTCCCTTCTAGAAAGCTGAAGTCTGACATCTCTGCAGTTTCTGTTCTGCCGTCTGGCTCCAGGAAATCTTCCTTTCTCCCGCTGGCCCGTCAGACTTCTGACCGCAGAGAGCACGTCTCCCTGAGCCTCCTCTGTTCTGGGCCAGGCAGCCCCACGTCCTGGCTGTGGTTTGCAGAGGAAAAGCCGCCCCGTTAGACCAGGCGTTGTACCATTTTTGAATCGTTACGCACCCAAACCACAAGATTAGCCATTTCATGCTACTCTGGGTTAATTATGGCTACAGCCCTGACCTACTGGGCACCGCTGTCTGGGGCCGGGGCTCTGCGTAGAGGGCTTTTCCAGAGCCTAAATGGACATTTGCCTGCAATGGCAGAGATGAAGCCACCCTTGCTGCCTCTGCTGCGCCAACCACCCTGAGGCCCAAGGGTCACTCCATGAGAACCAGGAGTAGCAGGCGCGGGCGGCCATTCCCTTTGCAGAGCCAGGTAGCCAAAGCTGCTTTCCATCCCTCTGCGGCGTGGAGTCCCTCCTGTCCAGAAACGCCGAGAAAGCTGCCATTCCCAGAAAAGTGTGTGTCAGTTCTAGGAAAATGAGTCAGCCAGTAAGTATTTATTAAGTAGCCTTTGTTACAGGGGAAAGCACTCTGGGAGGGGGAGTGGAGGTGAGAGAAAAGCCAAAGGCAGACCACTGCCAAGCGCTGACTATGTGCCCAGCACTGTGCTAAGAACGGGGGAAGCGAGGAAAGATAGAACCAAGGCGGGAAGGGGGATGACACTCCATGTAACAAGGAGCTACACACAGGCTATGTGCAGAATGGCCACAAAATGACCTCAGAGGGAAGGCAGCTGGGGGACCAGGAAAGACGGTAGCAGCAGCAGCTGGGGTGCAGAGAAGGAGGAGGGCTGCAGAAGATCTGCATTCAAATCCTGTGTCTGTCTGTCTGTCTGTCTCTCCCTTCCTTCCTTCCTCTCTCTCCCTCCTTCCCCCCCCTCTATCTCTGTCTTCCTCCCTCTGCTCTCTCCCTGTCTCTGTGTGTCTCTTTCTCTGTCTGTCTGTCTGTCTCTTTTCCTCTCTCTCTTTCTCTCTGTGTCTCTGCCTCTGTGTGTGTCTCTCTCCCTCCATCTCTGCCTCTATGTCTCTTTCTCTCTGTCTCTTTCTGTGTGCTCCATCTCTCTCTGCCTCTTTGTCTCTGTCTCTGTCTCTTCCTCTCTCTCTCCCCCCCTCTCTCTTTCTCTCTCTCTCTCTTTGTGTCTCTGTCTCTGTGTGTCTCTCCATCTCTCTCTGTCTCTTCCTCTTCCTCTCTCTCTTCCCCCTCTCTTTCCAACTCTCTCTCTCTCTGTCTCTGTCTCTCTGTCTCTCTCTCCCTCTCTCTTTCTCTCTGTCTCTGTCTCTCTCTCTCTGTCTCTCTGTCTCTCTCTCCCTCTGTCTCTGTCTCTCTGTCTCTCTGTCTCTCTCTCCCTCTCTATCTCTCTCTTTCTCTCTCTCTGTCTCTATTTCTCTTTCTCTCTCTGTCTCTTTCTCTCTCTCTCTGTCTCTCTCCCTCTGTCTCCCTCTGTCTCTGTCTCTCCCTCTGTCTCTGTCTCTCTCTGTCTCTCACTCTGTAACTGTGAGGAAATCCCTTAAGTGATCTGGGCTCGTATCCAGTGGTGACCGGGATCTCTTTCTGGGCTGAATCTCGGACCCCAGGCACTGCTGAGGGAGCTGGGATGTCAGAGAGGTGGAGGTGAGGAAGGAGGCCATTTCAGGCCTGGGGGTGGGCCGTGGCCAGGTACGGGACAGAGAGGTCAGTTTAGAGAATGGGCCCAGGACAATGATCTGCAAAGCAAGCCTGGAGACAGTTTGTGAAGAGCAAACAGAGGAATTTGGGTCTAATTCGGGAGGAGATGAGGAGCCACAGATGTTTTAGTCCAGGGGAGACTTGCTCTTTAGGAATATCAGTGTGCCAGGTGGGTGGCCCATGGATTGGACAGGGAAAGGTCTGGAGGCAGGGAAATCAATGAGGAGTCCCTTACAATAGGCCAGGTGAGAGGACCTGAACTCAATGGAGAGAAGGGGCTGGCAGGGAGAGATGTGAAGGGAAAGTGGACAAGACAGCAGTTGATTGCATTTGGAGGGTGAGAGAGAGAAAGGAGTCAAGGATGCGTCAATGGAAGCCAGAAGAGGACCTGAACACAAGAAGGGAGCAATCAGAAAAACAGGCTCCCCGTCTTGCCCCCATGTTGAACCAGTTTAACCTTGTGGTATCCCCTTGCCCCTTTGTTCTTCTGCTCATCACATCTGGCCAAGCCCCACCCAACCCCGAATAACTTCCATCATTCTTATGCTGCTGAACAGACTGGGGAAATCTCAAATCCGAGCGGACAACACTCACTACTAATATTACTTAATCTCAACTGGGTCCTCACTGCAGCAAGGCAGCCGAAGCTTTCCTAGGCAATTCAGCACCCTTCTCTCTGGCAGCCCTTCCAAACCTTTTAATCTCTCCTTAAGCCTCCTGTCACATCCTTCCCCACCTCTGAGCTCTCAGCTGAAGACCTCACCTCCTCATTCACCAAAGGAAAACCAAATCAGGCCATTAGCTAAGAGCCCCCAGTCTTCCAATCTCTTGTCATCAAAGTGTCTTCCTCCAGTCAATCCTTCCTCTAACTAATCTTTCCTTCCAATCAATCCAGTCAATTCACTCTCTTTGTCAAGGCCAACCCTCCCTCCCACATGCACCATTTTCCTCCCCCAGCAAATTGTCCCCATTCTATCTTATCTTCACTTTCCCTCTCTAGCAGATCCTGCCCTGCTACCTACAGGTACAAGCCCAAAGCTTCCTCATCTCCATAAGCCTCCATTGCATCCTCATCCTGATAGCTATGGTCTGCTCCTTGGTGGCTAAACTCCTCGAGAAGGCCATCGCGACCCCCGCCTTCGTGACTTCTCCTCTCACTCCAACGCCAATGTGATCTAGTCTCTGACCTCATCGTTTCACTGAAATTGCTCTCAGAAGTTAACGATGATCTTTTAACTGCAATTTCGAATGGCCTTTTCTTAGTCTTCATCCTTCTTGACTTCTCTGTAGCCTTAGACCCTGTCGATCACCCTTCTGGATTCTCTCTGCCTTCTAAGGTTTTGTGATGTTGCTCTCCTGGTTCTCTTCCTCTCTGTCCAAACACTTTTCAAATCTTTTGACATTTCTTCATCCATTAGCCAGGAGTGTCCTTCGGGGCTCTGTTCTTGGCCTTCTTTGGGGGCTCTCTTTCACTTGGACTCATCCATTCTTATGGTCTCAATGACCATCTCTGTGCAGATGATTCCCAGGTCTATATACCCACCCTCGACTCTCTCCTGAGCCCTAGTCCTGTCCCACCAACTACCTCATAGAATTCTTGAATGGAATGTCCCAGAGACATCTGTCTAAAACAAAACTCATTATCTTTCCTCCTAAAGCTTTCTCTCGTTTTCTCTATTGCTGTCTGACTGGTGTCCCTGCCCTCTAGTCTCTTTCCATTTCAATCCATTCTTCTTTCAATTGCCAGATTGACTTTTTCTAAAATGGAATCTGACTGTCATGCCCCTGTCAATGAGCACCAGTGGCTCCCTATTACCTTGAGGTCAAGAACAAACTTTTCTGGCATTTGAAGCTCTTCATAAGCTGGTCCTTTCCTACCTTTCCAGTCTTCCTACATCCCATTCCTACATGCACTTTGATGCAGTAACTCTGGCCCACTTGCTGTCCCTTTTACATGCTGCTCCATCTCATCTCTGGGTCTTTGCACCAGCCGACCTCCATCTTCCTCCCCTGCCCCTTTCCCACAGTGCTCTGGGCCCTCATGTCTCTCTGCCTCTTAGCTTCCCTGGCTTTTTTTTTTTAAACCCTTAACTTCTGTGCATTGGCTCCTTGGTGGAAGAGTGGTAAGGGTAGGCAATGGGGGTCAAGGGACTTGCCCAGGGTCACACAGCTGGGAAGTGTCTGAGGCCGGACCTGCCTGGCTTTCTTCAAGATTCAGCTCAAACCCTGTCTTCTGCTTGTTCTTCAGTCATGTCTGACTCTTCTTGACCCCATCTGGAGTTTCTCTGGCAGAGATACTGGACTGGTTTGCCAATTCCTTCTCCAGCTCATTTGACATATAAGGAAACTGAGGTAAACAGGGTTAAGTGACTTACCTAGGGCCACACAGCTAGTTTGTCATTTCCTTCTCCAGCTCATTTCACAGATGAGGAAATTGAAGCAAACAGGGTGAAATGACTTGCCCAAAGTCTCATAGCTAGTAAGCCTCCGAGGTCAGATTTGAACTTAGGAAGGTAGGGCTTCCTGACTCTGGCATCGTGCTTTATGCATTCTGGTGCCCCTTAAATCGGTGATCCATTAACCACTGCTGCCTCTTTCTCCACTTCTGTATAAGGTTTTCCCTATAAGCTCCTTGTAGGCAGCTTCTGTTACAGATTTTTTTGTTCCTCCAGGGTCTTGCCCAGAGAAAGGGTGGTATAAAACCTCAGTGGATTCCCTGCCTTTTAGCTATTCTTCCCTCCAAAACAATGACTTTTTCTGCCTGGTTTGTATTGTCTTATCTGTGTAAATATTCCCTGTAAGCTCACTGAAGACAAGAGCAGTTCGGCGCTTATTGTATTCTTAGGTCTTCCTTAGCCCTTTGCTCGGGAGATTCTAAATATTTCATAAATGTTTGCTGGATCAAACGTTGGCCTTTGTCTTCCTGGGGCCCAGAATTCCTCCTCCTCATCCCATCTCCCACCCATGGAACCTGTGCCAGCCCAAATCCCCAAAGAGCCGGAGCACCGAGACAGCCGGCTGGCCAGCGGGAGGCTCTGAAGGGAGGGAAGCCGAGAGAGACAAAAGGGACCCGTGGCTGAAACAGATGCTTTTTAATAAGGTTACGTGGATTACATAAAGTCACAAAACCCAGAAGGGGAGATTACACAGAAGTGTTTGAGATGAGCGTACCACGGCATTCCCCTGGTAGACACGTACCGCAGGCTACTGTCTGGAATTCATTGGAGTGCAAGTCCTAGACCAGAAACCGAAACGAGAGGCTGGAGAAGGAGTAGAAAGACACGGAGGTACAATGTTGGCTGGCCCTAAGCTGGTGCTCTTCTCCCAGGAAGCCGGTGTCCTCCCACCTCCACTCCTACTCCTTGAGGGGCTTCTCTGGGGGGTCCCCTTTGTTACAGACGGGGCCCTGCCCCAGTTTCCAGAACCCAGAGGAGTGGCAGGAAGCAGAAATGGGAGAAGGCACATGATGGGTTCATAAGGAGGCGCAGGGCGGGCAGCCCAACTCACAAACTCCACGTGTCTCAAGCTAGCGTGCGGGTCCCGGGGAGGCTTTAAAGCAATCCAGTTTATGCAGACAAGATCCCCCAAATGGTGTCATTTCTTCTGCGGGTGGGTAAGCTGTCCTAGGCGCCCTGGCCTAGAAGTCAGCCGAGAGGGGGTGGAGGGTCCCCTGGGCCGTGCACATAAGGTTCTGGCAGCATCCTGCCTTTAAAGAGGGAAGGGGTTCAGTGAGGGAGGGAAGGCCTCCTGGGGAAGGGGGCCCTGAAGGCACAAGAGAAGGGGGTGTTTGCACACAAGGCACCAGATGCGGGGTTCTAGTCAAACTGCCTCAGTATCCCTGATGTGTCCAGCAGGGCTGGGTGACGGGGGAGAGGACGGGGCTGGTGGCTTCCCAAGCAGGGCCACAGAGCACCGGTCAGGAGCGGAGGACAGGAAAGTCTAGTCTGCCTCCCAGAAGCGGGGCTAGTTCTCTACAGATGTCTATCCACGGACACAAATACATTCTGTATTTGTAGAAAAAGATCAGAATGGAATCGTGGGAAGTTGTGATGGTCCAGAGGATCGAACTGGGCAAGAAACCCATTGAAGCAGCGAAGGCCCTGTCGGGTCTTCCGCTGAACCACGGAGCCCATCGTGGGATGGGCCGTGTCCCGGCTGGTACCGAGGTGCGGGGCCAGTGCTGGGCCTTCCTGATTTCCTATGGGTGAGGTCACACATCTAGGGAAACACTGACACGCGATGTCACGGGAAAGGGCCCCACAGGCAGGGAATGAGAAACGGTTAGCAAAGGGCAAAGAGAAAGGCTGGAGCTTTAGTATTTCTTTCTTGGGGGGGTTAAAGGACCACAAGGGCCGAGCCGGTTCTCCTTGCGGTTCAGGCACGATGCGTGCCGTCGTCCAGCGGGGCTCCCTGGAAAAGCCGAGGGTCTTCAAGGTTGCCGGCGAGGTCCACACCGAACCGAGCGCCGATCCCGCTTCCACAAGAGTCAGACCCGTCTGCAGGAAGGAGGAGACGGAGAGAAAAGAAGAGAAGGGCTTGTTAGCAAAGACGCCGCACCCTGCGCGGGATGGGTGAGCCCCAGGTGACACGGGCCGTTCGGCAGGAGGCAAGTAGGCAGCCCAGGCACAGCCCACCATCGACAAGACCGAGAGGGCCCGGGATCGAGCTGCCTCGGGAAGACCAGGAGCCGCCATATGCAAGAGAGACCGGACGAGACTCTGCTGCAGACAGGCTCAACAGGAGACTTCCTAAGAAGGAGGGCTATTGGATGGCGGGGTGGACTGTCCACTGTGGGACGGACTCCTCTCCCTAGAGGTCTTCTGGGCACTAGAGGCTGAGCGACCCTGGGATGGGGACGTTGGAGACAGAATTCCTGTCCAGCCTCTGAGGTCCTCTGCAGGGCGAGATTCTGGCCTTCACCAGAGACTCCTGAAGCAGGAGAACAATTCTCTGCCTTCTCCGTGAAACACCGAGGAACAAAGGAGGGACACCAGAGACATCAGGAGTTCCCTGAGGCCTGTGGGATAGCAAACATCTAAACTCCCTCTGCTGACATTCAAGGCCCTTCACAGTCAGGCTCCATTCTACCTTTCTTTGGCTTTCTCTGCTCCCCTCTTCAGTCTGGCTGCTCTAATCATTGTCTCTAAAGCCCAAGAGCTCATTTACTAACCTGTGCCTTCCCTCAACCCTCCTGCCTTCTGTCCCCTTTCTCTGAGGCTTGGGGCATGTTCCTGGGGACCCTTCCCACCAGGCCGGGTCCCCGGATTCTGTCTCTCCTCTCAGGTCCAGTATGATTTCTGACTTCTGACTTCTCCCCCATGACCCAGGAAGCCCATTATTGGGAAAACCTCTTCATCCTGGGGCAGCTGGGTGGCTCAGTGGATAGGAAGTCAGACCTAGAGACCAGGGATCCTGGGTTCCAATCTGGCCTCAGACACTTCCTAGCTGTGTGACCCTAGGCAAGTCACTTGTCCCCCAATGCCTGGCCCTTACTGTTCCTCTACATTGATTCTAAGACAGAGGTAAGGATTTTTTTTTTAAACCCAACTTCATCCTGCAGGATCCCATCCGCTTGGCACCTCATTCTGCCTTTCTGATCTGGGAGGGGGGGCATCCTATCCAAGGCTCCATCTAAGGAGGGGGCTCAGCTCAGACCCTTGCAGGCTCCTCTTAGGCCCAGAGCAGCACAAGGCTGGCAGGAGATCACTGCTCATTGGCTCCTGACACCAAGGCCTGCCTAGGCCCCTGACGGCAAACCTATGATGCGTGTCAGCACTGACATGCGTAGCCATTTTCAATGACACAGGGTCGCATGCCGAGGACGAAACATTTGCTGTAGTGTAGTGTAGACACTCTGTGCCGGAGGTTAGTAGGCAAAAAAACCAGAACTCCAGCACAGAGCATCTAGTTCTGGGACTTCCAGGCCATTGGGGACCTTTGACCTCACTTCCGGCCAGTGGAGCAGGGAGCAGCGGAATGCCGTGGGGGACGCATCTCTGGGGGCCCTGTGATTGCCATTGCCAGCATCCAATCTACTGTTCTGGGGTGTCGTGGATTTCTAATGGACCATCATTACTGAGATAAGTGAGGGGGAGGCTGGGAGAGACGAGGGCCTGTGCTAGGGGTGCCATTTCCCACCATTAGAAATAGTGGCAGCCATATAAGGAGCGCCATCTTGTGCCATCTTGTGGTCAGTTAGGCTAGTTAAGCCCTAACTGCCTGCAGGGCTAACAGGCTATCTATAATTCTATCTTCTGTCACTGCCTCCCTGATGGAGAACCCAAAAAATAAAAAATCAAGGTTAAGTAAAGGAAGTGGTAGTAGCAGTAGCTGACCCTTTCAAGAGACATGGATCGAGATGTATGGCATTATAGAAAAAAATGGCAGATCATTTTGCGTTCTATGTACTGAAATGGTAGTAAGCAGAATGTGGAATATAAATAGACATTTTGAAACCAATCATTCCCAGCTCTTGAAAAAAAAGTGAGGATGAAAGGAAGGAATACATTTCCAGGCAGCTACACCTTTATAAGATTGTCAATCTAAATTTGTAAAAGGCTCTACAAATTTAACATCTGTAAGTCTGAGCATTGCTCACTCCATAGCTCAGCATGGAAAAGCACTCAGTGAGGGAGAATTTTTTTCTTTCTTTTTAAATTAATTAAATTTAAACTATTTTCCCATGGTTACATGATTCGTGTGCTTTCCCTCTCCTCACACCCTCTACCCCCCTGTAGCTGACACGCAATTCCAACTAGGTTTTACTGTATCATTGATTGAGACCTATTTCCATATTATTGATAGTTGCACTAGGGTAATTGTTTAGTGTCTACATCCCCAATAATATCCCCCTCAACCCATGTGTTCAAGCAGTTGTTTTTCTTCTGTGTTTCTACTCCCATAGTTCTCCCAGCGAGGGAGAATTTATTAAAGAAACTCTCCTAAGATGTGCACCAGTTCTATTTCATGATATGCAGAATAAAGATGCAATTATTAAGAGAATATATGAGTTACCATTCATTAGAAATATCATAAAAGACCAAATAATGAAACTGAAGACAAACATACAACTTCAATTAAAGAGAGACATAAATAATTGTAAATATTTTTCGATCTCTCTTGATGAAACTACTGATGCCACATCATATGCTCAGTTGGCCATTACTGGTCGATATTCTGATGGTCTCACAATGAGAGAAGAGTTGATAAAGTTAGTATCAGTGCCAACAAGTACTTCAGGAAGTGAAATATGTAAGGTTGTTATACAAACATTCAGTGACCTAAGCATTGATATCTCTAAAGTTGTGTCAGTGACAACAAATGGGACACCAAACATGGTGGGGATAAAAGTTGGATTTGTCAAATTGTTTACGGAAGCTATTGAACATCTGATTGTGCCTTCTCATTGTATTACCCATCAGGAGACTTTATGTGCCAAGGCAGGACTCACTGACTTAAACGACTTAATGTCAGTTGTTACAAAAATAGTTATTTTAATAGCTGCTCACCCCATTCACAAGCGAGAATTTTCTGCACTTTTACTGGAGGTTGATTCCGTCTACAGTGGACTGCTGATGTACAATAATGTAAGATGGCTGAGCTGAGGCAAAGTTCTTGAGTGCTTTGAAGAAATTAAGGTATTTCTTGAGGATAAGGATCTGGGAAACTTTCCTCAGCTCAATGATGATAAGTGGGTCAACACCCTGATGTTTTTTACAGATCTCTTTGTTCATATTAATGAACTGAATTTAAGGTTACAAGGTTTTGGCAAAAGTATTGACGTTATGTTTGGATACATAAAAGTTTTTGAAAATAAACTTAAAAATTTTCAAGCGAGATGTAGAAACTAAAACTTATAAGTATTTTCCTCAAATAACAAGGTATTTTGAGAAGGTCAGTGCAACTGTACAGAATGAAATGGAACCCTTGAATATAAAGTACCAGCATGTTTTAGACTCATTACTTGGCCAGTTCAGTGATAGATTTAATCAATTTAGAAGCCTAAAACAGACCATGAAAATAATTGGGTATCCTGATGTAGTAGTCTACAGTAGTTTGAAATTAAATGGTTTCCAATGGAGGCAAATTGATGATTTGGAGATGCCAACTTGCAGAATTTTTTTTTAAATATAAACCCTTATCTTCCATTGTCTTGGAGTCAATACTATGTATTGGCTCCAAGGCAGGAGAGTGGTAAGGGCTAGGCAATGGGGATCAAGTGACTTGCCCAGGGTCACACAGCTGGAAAGTGTCTAAGGTCAGATTTGAACCTAGGACCTCCCGTCTCTAGGCCTGGCTCTCAATCCACTGAGCTACCCAGCTGCCCCCAACTTGTAGAATTTCAAGATAGCATCTGGGCTCAGGTGTCTGTCGACTTGAGGTCAAAGCTTGAGAATCTGGAAAGGTGCCGTTTGGAGAATCAAAAGGAGTGCCACTGTGAACAGGAAATTTGGAGTGCCGATTACCAGACACTTTTAGTGCCCAGAAAAATATAGCAATGGCTTTACTCACAATTTTTCCCTCTACGTACTTTTGTGAGACCTTATTCTCAGCATTAAATAATATCAAAAGCAACAAAAGAAACAGATTGACAGATGAAGTTAGTAATGCTTGCTTGGGCTTGAAGTGTACAAAATACCAACTTTCAATTGAAGATTTAGTGGCTAAATGAATTTTCATTAGCCAATGAAATTCAGCAACAAAAAAGTCACTAATAGGCAGGTTAGTTAAAGAATTCCCCCCTCCCCCTCACTTATCTTAGTTCATGGCACCCCACACAAGTTAAATAGTATCAAGACCAACAAAAGAAATCAACTGACAGATGAACAAAGAAGTCACTAAGTAGGTAAGTTAAATAATTAGTTTTTGGTTTATTAAATACAGTTATATAATACAATTATACATTTTTGTTATTTAAACTATAAATATTGCAAAATTATGTTTTTTTTTTCTCGAAGTGACACCCCACTCGAGTTATGCTTGTTTTTTTGGGGAATTTTGACACACCAAGCTCGAAAGGTTGCCCTTCACTGGCCTTGGCTGTGGCCTGGCCATGCCAATTCTGGGCAAGTCTGATGACAGGTCGGTGAATCCCATTCAGATGGCTTGGGCACCCTGCTGAACCCAGAGTGGCCTTTAAGGAGCAAAGCTATGAGGCAGGGGGCTGAGGGAGCACCAGGGTGCCCTCACAGAGCCCCGTTCTGGGGGATGCCTCAAAGGCTCTCATCTGAGATTCAGCCTATTTAGAAAGCTTTGCTACTCATCCAGCGGGCCACTGTGACTCCTGAAGATGCCCTCCTAAGGCAGAGAGGCACTCACTGAGCAGTCAAGGTAGGACTGAGGCAAGTGAGCTTCTCAGGTAAAATAACTTGCCCTCCGTCACCCCGAGAGGACGCAGGAACTGCCGTGCTCCAGGGAAAAGGATGCAAGAGCTCAAGTGTAGGCCTGCCTCCTGACCCTGAGCAACTCCATCTCCTTAAGCCTCAGTTTCCTTCTCTGCAAAATGGGGACAGTACAATACTATGGCACCATCCTACCACGCAAGGCCCATTAGGGCCTTTGGTTCTCCGTCAAGCCCAGCCATTAAGTTCTCTATTGATAACGGGCTCAAATAGGATTTCCTCTTTCTGGAATCCTTTGGAAACCTATTTTTATTTTGTTTCCTATAAAGAGGCTGCTGTTAGCATGGCCCTCAGCGACCTCTGTAATCTCATCACCTCTGGAGCTGCCTCCACCCCAGAGGCTCACAATAGACAATACAGAACTTGTCCCACACTGGGGGGGCGGGTAACGAGGGGGTAAGGCTGCCCACGGGCCTGCTCCCCAACAGTTCTGTGAAGTAGGAAGCTTTACTCAGGGCTCTTCCCACTCTGACCCAGTGACACTCAGGGCTCTTCCCACTCTGACCCAGCATCACCCCGCACCCAGAGCAGAGGGGCCACAGAGAACAAGTCGGGCAGATTCCCCAGGAGCCCGATCCCGAGGTGACAATTCTCTCATTATGCATCAAAGACAAAAGCAAAACACAATCCCTCATTGAAAGCTGGAGGCTGCCAAGACTGGCCAAAGGAAGGGAAGAGCTGATGGGAAACCCTGTGACCTAGAAAAGCGCCGCTGCCAGGTGAGAGATTCCAATAGAGGGGAGCAAACTCGCCTCCACATCCTGGGCCTTTGGCCGGCCTCTTCTACCCACCAACTCCCTCCAGCAGAGTCCCCCCAACTTCCTGGCACCGTCTGGGTGCAAGGAAATGAGGCCTGCACAACTCGAGCTCCAGACACCTGCCAAGGACAAGAGACCAGGCCGGCCACCCAGTGACCGGTTCTGGGGCCGCTCACTGGGCTGCAGGGCCCGAGAACCCAAGAATCCTGATCTCTCCCCCAGGAAGGCACCCATGTCCAGGTCCAGGCAGGGAGAAGGAAACTCTCAATCCTGGGAGTCCAGGGGACTGGCTTAGGTGCGTCATTCACTCGCCAACTCCTCTGATCATGCTGCAAACACCTGCCAGGCCCTTCCCAAAAGGAGAGTCCAGGGTGGGCACCGCGGGGCCAGGAGCATGGAGGGGATGGACGGCTGTCTGGGGAATTGGTGGGACGAAGGGAAGCGGCAGAGGGACAATGAACTCCCCACAGTAAGCTTTCTACATATTTCAAAACATTCACCAGGCAGCGCTGCTTCTCGTCTGGCATGACTGGCATTGGGCTCACGGATACAGACGTGGTATCCCACGGTCAGCAGCTCAGAGGCACCTCGAGTGCTGGGCCTTTACTCAGGAAGATCTGAGTTCAAATTTAGCCTCATATGAATTAGCTAGGTGCCCCTGGACAAGTCACTTAACCTCTGCCTGCCTGTTTCCTCCTCTATAAAATGGGAATAACAGCGCTTCTTTCTTGGGTTGAGGATCAAATGAGCTATTTGTAAAGTGCTTTGCAAACTTTAAAGCACTATATAAATGCTAGTTGTTGTTGTTATTTACTGTTATTTACGATTCCTTTCCAAGTCTAGCCTTGATGATAGCTCAAAGGTTTTCAAAAAGGTTTATATGAGGCGAATCCCCTGGGCTAGTCTTGGGTAAAGTTGGTATGAAAAAGGGAGTTTCATTAGTAAAAGTTCCTCTGCACTTTGCGCTGTCTCCCCCACAAGCAGGGTTTCCTCTTCACACAAACGTTTGGCAGCTTTTTAGAACTTTCCTCTTCCCCCGACTCCAAGAAGCTCCACTTGGCTTGCTGAGGCCGAGGCCAAACGGTCTGAACCCCGTCCACGACGCTGCGCGTCCCACTGCGTCCATGGGCCACCGGGGGGTTGTGGCCCCTCTCAGAGTCCAGAGCTCGGGAGCCAGACCAGAGTGGGCAGCCACTGGTCATTCCCATCCGCGAGTGGATTCGTTTATAGGTCTTTGGAGCAGACTTAGAGGCTGGATGGGGCCCTCTGAGGCTGAATGTATGGATAAGGAAACTGCGCCAATGGGGAAGTGACTTTGCCCCAAGACATGTGGGGAGTGTGAGGTTTAGTCGAGATTTGAACCCAGGTCTCATGACTCCAAACGCAGTGCAGCTTCCAATGGACCACTGTCTCCTTTGGAGACTCGGTAAAGCGACGACGATGCTATAATAACCACCTGAATGATTTATTTAGTCTTTATATCGTCTTTAAGGTTTGCAAAGAGCTTAACAAATACCAGCTCATTTGATCCTCACAAAACCTATGGAAGAGAGAGGCTACTGTAAGCCCCATTTCGCAGATGAGGAAAGTGAGGCAGGCAGAGGTTAGATGACTTGTCCACGGCCACAGTTAATAGCTGAAGCCAGCGGCTGATCTGAACTCAAATCTTCTTCCCTCGGAGTCCTTAGTGCTCCCCCCAACTGTCCCATGCACTGCCTAAGGGGGTGACAACATTCCAGAGCTGGGAGGAATCGCCTGCCCAGCCTTCTGGGGCATCCCAGCATCCTTTCGGAATCCTCCGCTAGAGAATGGCCAGCTGGCCGAGGTGCTGCCAGAAGAACAGGAGGACGGCTGACGGAGGGCCCACTTTGTCCCTCCTGCTGAAGAGTAGCCAATGTGTTGGTCATCCCCGGTCCGGGCCCCTCTTCTCCTGTCCAGACCACCGATCCCCCGGCCCAGGCAGCCAGGGGGCCTCTGAGGGCGCCAGAGGGGTGAGGCGACAACGTGCCGTTTCCCGATGGAACCCTGAGGCATGCGGCTCCGATGGAGAGCTGGCCAGGCAGGAGGAGGCAGTGCGCACTGGCTCTGCGGCCGGGGCCCTGAGGGGGCGTCCCAGCGGCTCTGTGTCTTTGGGCAGACCCCTGGCCGGCGCCTGTGCTCCAGGGGTTGCAGCACTCGCCCTCCTGCTCATGGGAAGCCCTTGGCACAGACGCAGGAAGGCTCTGGCCACCCTCCAGGCCACCCATGGCATGGAGGTCAGGCAGGGCACCATTATTGCGGGGGACGGAGGCCAAGACCTAAAGGGTACCTCTGGGGAGCCGCCACGCTACAGCTGCTTGTGGAGAGGCAAGCTCAGAGGCCCAGAGTCTGCTGCCCAACAGGGAGGCCCTCTGTGCCCGGGGCACGTGGCTTCCCCTCTTCGGACCTCAGCCTTTTCATTTGTGAAATGAGGGAACTGGACCAATGGCCTGGGAAGTCTCTCCAAGCTCCAAGTCCATCTGTGAGCCTCAAAGTGACGCTTGAAATCCAGGCTCTCAGGGCAGCTAAGCAGCCCAAGGGAGGGCCTGGGTTCAAATCTGGCCTCAGACACTGCCCAGCTGGGGGACCCTCCATGCCCACTGCCTATCCCTTACCTCTTTTCTGCCTTGGAACCCCATTTAGTGTCGCTTCTAAGACAGAAGGGAAGGGCTTCAAAAGAAAGAAACCCAGGCTCTGTGGCTGCTGCCACCCTGGGCTTGCTCCATGTGTTGGGCTGGGCTGGAGAGCACCGACTCCCCCATGATTTAGGCCTTTCCAGAACCTCCTGGGAGAAGCAGGTCAGTCTGAAACCAGCTCCTGCTCTCACACGTGCTGGGCAGGGAGTGTTCACCGTCTTCTAAAGGCCTCTCAGGCCACCGGCTTGAGCCTCACAATAACCCTGGGCCACGCGGATTACGCCCATCCCTCAGATTCAGGATTTTGGAACCCTTTTCCTGCCCCACAGTCATAAGCCAGTGCCAGAACCTGGCCTAGAACTCGGATCTCTCTGACTCTCTAAAAGTGGGCTGACCTAAAGGCCAGAAAGGAATGCCTGAGGCCAAGGTTGGAGGTCTCTCTGCCCCGACTGACCAGGAGTCCTCTGGTGGCCTTCAGCTCCCTCCCAAGGAAACACGAATGTGATTCAGAAAGACCTAGAAGAGAGAAGAGCCTTGGATGCTGTTGCTCCCAAAGGCTGCTGCCAGACAGACACCCAGTCAGGGTAGACTGGCACAGGGGAGGGATAGTGGGGTGTGAGTCACAGCTCTGCCAACTGACTGCTTCCGGGCTCTGGACAAGTTGGGGAAGCTGTAGAAAAGCCTCCTGACGGAGAGGCCTCTGAGGCACTTCTGCTTTCCCGTGACTCTTTGGAACCTCCCTGGGGGCCTCAGGGTCCTGCTCAGAAAAGATCCTCACCTGCTCTCAGGGACAGGGTAGTCTGGGCTTCCAGGGACAAGGGCACAGATGGATCTGGGCTCCCTTCCCTGACCCCGCTGACCTCGACTGCCTCCTGGCTCTTTGGTCCTCTCAGTATTCCTGGCTTCAGAGTTGGAAGAGGCCCCAAGACAGCGAGACCTGGGGTCAGAGCCCCGGCTTCCCATCTCAGCCTGGCCACTCACTCCTCACTTCCACCTGGGGAGATGAGGTGGCTGGACTAGTGGCCTTCAAGCTGTCTTCCAGCTCTTGTCCTCTCTCTCTCCCTCTCTCCCTCTCTCTCTTCCCCCTCCCTTTCCTCTCTCTCTTCCCTCTCTGGCTGTCTGTCTCTTTCTCTCCTTCCCTCTCCTCTCCCCCCTCCCTCCCTTCCTCTCTCTCTGTCTCTCTGCCCCCTCTTGTTTCTCAAGGTCACACTTTTACAAATGAATAAAAGGAACCCTGGAGAGGAGAAGTGGCCTGTGTGCCACTTCTGCAGTGGTGGAATCAGGATTTGAACTCAGGACCTCTAGTTCCAAATTCATTGTTTTTACCCCTCTGTCTCCTGGCCTCCCCTCTAGTGGATGGGGAGTGACTGGAGTCCAGCTAGGTATTTCTGACCCGGCCCTTGGGGCTGCAGGCACAAGAAGCACTCAGTCCCTAGTGGCCAAAGGGAGTTCAGGCTATCACACCCACAGAGTCCCCATCAGCTGTGGCGAGGAGCCTCCCTGTCCAGCTCTAGGCTGCCCTCAGATGACCGGGTGGTGCCTGTGTGTCCCCCATCCACACTCCCAAAAGCTTGTGACTGCTTCACCAGCAATGTCTTTTTTTTTCTTTTTTAAAACTCTTCCCTTCCATCTTAAGATCAACACTGTGCATTGGTTCTAAGGCAGGGGAGTGGTGAGGGTAGGCAGTGGGGGTGCAGTGACTCGTCCAGGGTCACACAGCTGGGACGCGTCTGAGGCCGGATTGAACCCAGGACCTCCTGTCTCTAGGCCTGGCTCTCCATCCCGAGCCCCCCAGCTGCCCCTCAAATTACTTTTCAAAAACATTAAGGGGTAACAAGTCATTTGGCTTTCGACTTGGGGAGAACTTCCCGTCCCCCTGACATCCAGGCTTGCATGATGACATCGCAGAGAAGAGTTATGAGACAACGGAAGAGCCAGGTGCAAAGGAGCCGTGATTGCGCCATCGTCTGGCCAGCACAAGGGCTGGGAAGGGCCCCAGAAGGCCTGGGCCGTGCCGGGGAGAGGAAGGAAATACCACAGGAAGAATGCTGGTTTGGAAGCTTCCCTGGGCCTCTCCTCCAGCGCGGGCCTCATGTGCGGCCCACGATGCCAGGCACGGCTCCCCGGAGCTCGCAGGCGGAGCTGGAAGGGGCCGCAGGATGACTTCATGCCCGCTCGCTCCCTCCGGCCCCTTCTCTCGTGCCTCGTGGGCTCGGCTCGGCTCCCGGAGAAGGGCTTCCTTCCTGGCCTCCCTTCTGAAGGGCGAGCAGGCTGCCTCCCCTCCTGCTCCACCAGCGCTGCTCTCTCCCGAAGTGCCAACCCCGGGCGCCCGTGCCCAGGCCTCCTCCCCGACCCTCTGCAGCCTGGGACGGCGCTCGGCCTCCTCGGTGGTCTGCAGGGGCTCCCGGTCTTTCCTGAGGCTTCCTCACCAGCCCGCTCTTTCCTGCCCTGCCGGTCCTCCTTCCGGAGCTTCACTTTGTCCTCGGATGTCCTCCTCCCCTCCTGGGCTGGAGCTCGGCCCTCCACGTCTTCTCTCCACACCGTATTTCGGGCTTCCAGGCGGCTCTCCCCCTGCACAGTCGAGAGCCGGCTCGCCTTTGCCCACGGTGTGTCTTCTCAGGAATTCCCCATTTCCTTCCGTGTCCACAGTGAGGAGGGAGAGCCTCGGGCCCTGGGCAGGCCCCCCTCGCTCTGGGTCTGCCATTCTGGAGCCCTTGCGGGGAGCGGCAGCGCCATCTTGCCCTTCCTTCTCTCACGTTCTCCCTCCCAGACAAAGGGAGGGCCAGAGGCTGGGACGAGATCTGCCCGTCAGCCTCCTCTGGGCTCCTTCCTCATGGGCTGCCTCCCTCGGACGATCTCCCCATCGAAGCCGTCCTTCACCACGTCCACAGATTAGCTGTCTAAAATGAAGATCATAACAGCACTGACCTGCAAGGGTGGTTGTGAGGATAAACTGAGATATTACTTGCATCGTGCCTGGCATCTAGTAGGTGCTTAATAAATGTTTGCTTCCTGCCTTCCTTCCTACATCCTTTATCCAAGCTGCCCAGCCATGGGATAGAAGGTCCATCTCCTCCTTCAGTTGGAATCCTCCTCGTGCACCAAGGCACCCATTTCTGGAGTTCTCTGGCTGGTGGGGCCGGGCGTAGGCTCAGTTATTACAGATGACTGACTCAATGCCTCCATTTTAGAGATGAGGAAAGTGAGGCCTCAGGAAGGGAAGCGGTTAGCGCAGGGCCTCATGGGCGATCTACCTTGGCTGTCCCCCTCATCTCCTTTCCACCAGTATCAGTGGCAGGGGCCACCTTGTTTGTTAGGGTCAGCACATGCTTGGAAGCCAGGAAATGCTTACTCAATGCTTCGGCACTCCATCGTAAAGCGTTTTCCTGATCATCTTCCACGGGGTCGCTGGCACAACAGCATTCTCCCCCATTTTTATGGGTAAGGAAACTTGCTCAGAGAAGGCGGGGACTAGGCCAGGGCCCCATGAACAACGTGGGCGGAGTTCGGAGACTCCGCGGCACACCACTGATACCTCTCTATGTGCCCTAAGGTGGCCTTCTGTGCCACTGTTCTGTTGCAGGTTTTTAGTGGCTCTTATCTTCTGTCTTGGGAGCAACAGTAAGTATTACTTCCAAGGCAGAAGAGCTGTAAGGGCCAGGCAGTTGGGGCTTAGTGGCTCGCCCAGGGTCACAGACAAAAAGACAGATTGGAACCCAGGACCTCCCGTCTCTGGGCCTGATTCTCTGAGCCACCTCGCTGCCCTGGTCCTGGGCTTTTGCCACATAAGCTTATTCTATATTCTAGTGCCTGTCGCTGTTCCCTTAGATCCCTGTAAGTCCCCCGAGGGCAAAGATCATTGTTAGCATCCCTCTCTTCAGAAAATATTTCTCGAACTGAACTGAAAATGTCCGAAAATGTCCTCAACTTTTCCAGTGGTTGGTCCAAGACAGTTCCGTCAGTCGCCTCCATCATTAGCAGGCTCATGCTTGACTCTTTCAATGGTTCTGTGATTTCAACCCCTAAACTCGGTGAAAGGGTCAAAGTCTGCACCGTCTGAGGCTCCACAGGAGGCTGCCAGGGATCACTGGAAGGACCATGCAATCCTCCAAAGACAAAGGAACCCAATAGGTTCCCATAGCTCAATTCTGGGCCCACCTCCTGTCTCTTTTCAATAAGATAGGAATCCTAGGAGAGTAACTTAGTGGGCTGCCCAAATGACCCTCCAAATCTGGGAAGCCTGCCTTCTTCATCCACTTTGTGTTCCTCTGGTGGAGGGCTGGGAAGATGTTTTTTAGCACTATGTATCTCCCTGAGAAGGCCCTCCTGATAGAATCATCCCAGCTCATCTATGATAGGAAGCATCTCAAAAATCATCCTGCTGAGAGCTCAAATAGGAGAAGCACTGCTATCACTGGGAAGGGTTTTTTTGAGATGCTTCTAATTATAGACGAGATGCCTTCCTTGTAAAGTAACACGTCTGGTCCTATTAATCATGAAGCCCAAGCCACTGTTTGCTGAAGGCCCTTTGGTCTGAGTTAAATGCTTTATCATAACCCCAAACCTTCGCCACTGGGCTCTTCTGGGACCGAGTCTTCCTGCCTTGGCCATCCTCTGCTTCAAACCTCTTCCCTCCTCAGGCCCGGGGCCACTCAGCTGACCTTCGACCAGCCTGTGCCTGGACAGTGGATTCCGGGATGGCTCTCACCGTTTCCTGTTTAGGACCTAATCCATCCAATCTGTTGTCATCCTGTTCTGTACTGGTGCCTGTCGTCATCTTTTGATGACTCTTCTTGGCTCGTGATGGACGGGCTCGAATCTTGCTGGGGCCTTGGATCACGTTCATTTCCCGATCCCAAAGCAAATCTTCCTGCTGTTTGCCAGGCTTCCCACGCTCCAGGCCTGTGCTGGCTCCGCTTAGGAGGGCACGAGATTGCTGCACTGCTTCATCCTTGGCGTTGGCACTGATGCTACAGATGTTGGCACGTAAGCCACATGAACTACGCGGTGGTCTGTCGGCTTCCATTGCTGGGAGTGCTGCCAGGCGAGATGACCAAGAGTCCTACGAAGGGATGTTTCTTGTTTCCTTTAAGTACACAATGAAAGCAGCCCTGCCAAACCCTTGATTCATTCTTTGGATGAGGCTTTGCAAGCCGTTCTTTCACTGGGCTCTAATTTCTTTGTCTCCTGGTTTCATTTATAACAAGAATGTCAATATGGGCGAGATTCAGTTCTTCTCAGAGTCTCAACTAGCGGGTGATTAGAGAATGCTCACACACTTGGAGCATCAACAATTAAGTTAATGTTTGTAGACTGAAAATTGGGAGTCTCAGCCTTTTCTACCACTCATTCCACTGCCATCCTGTGGGAAGTGGAAGAGGGTCCAGGGCTCAGGGCCATTTTGTATTTTCATCTGCTTCATGGCTTGCTATAGTTTTAAAAGTCCTTTTTGAAACCCTTCCCCTTCCATCTTAGAATCAATCCTGGGTATTGGTTCCAAGGCAGAAGAGATAAGTGACTTGCCCAGGGTCACATAGCTGGAAAGTATCTAAGGTCACATTGGAACCCAGATCTCCCATCTCTAGGTCTAGCTCTCTATCCACTAAGCCACTTAGCTGCCCCTTCACATTCTCATTTAGCAAGGCTTGTAATGAAAGAGCTGTTGGTGGGTCCACACTGGGCTTGGCCAAGTTTCTTTCCCCAGACCTAGGAATAGGTTAACTCCAGGTTGTTACCCTGAGGTGTGCCATGTGACAAGGAGAGGCTGACTTAGCGAGCTGCAGGCCCACAGAGAGGCTGAGTCACAGAGGGTCCAAACAATCCCTCTGCCTTAATGCTGCCTTTAATACGAAAGGATGCCACAAATAGAAGGGACCAAGGGATCTCCAAAGATTGCCAGGAGAAGCTCGGGCCCAGGCCAAGGTTCCTTTCCCAGCCCTGCAGTAGTCTAATTGGGACAGGGGGCAAAGCTTGAGGAAAAACAAGCTCGGTCTGAGAGGGAATGCATAATTAGCCAGGCCTATGGCCTTCACCCCTACCCTGTGCCCTGGGAAAAGGAACATGTTCTTAGGGCCATTTTCCCTGCCAAGGCCCTGACATCTTTCTGGGATTTGCTCGGCTCTGCCTTCCCCTCCAATCGGAGGTATTGTCTCTCTTCAGGAAGCTGCTCCTGAGCCCTGGGAATTGTCATTTTCTCAAACTCTCAAGACTTTTCACTATAGCACAAGGGCCCTTTAGAGAGTGATGGCACTGCTGGGGTCAGAGTTCTGTTTATTACGAGTGTGACCTTGTGCAAGTCACTGAAACTCCCGAGACCACTTTCCTGACATACAGAGTGAGGGGATGGGGCCGGAGGATCCCAAGGGTCATCCAGTCCTAAATCTATGACCCCCAGAAAGAGCTGAAGTGACCAGGTCATATAACACCCAGTTTTGTCACTAAATCCCAGGCTCTTTCTCTCAGGCCATTTTACCCCCTTTTTAACTCTAACTATGAAAAGGAGAAAATTCTCTCCTGCCTCACTGATAAATAAGATCAAGAAAGATCACGGATGCTAACTAAGGGACTTCGTAAATGGTCGAACACGATGGAAATACAAGCTGTTATAGGAATAATAAGGACTAGGCCTGCAATTTAATTGGCACAGGGAATTCCTCTACCAATGCAGGCTGGCATGTTCTCAGAGATGCACGGTTCTCAGAGAGATGCCCCTCTGATGCCTGGGAGGATCTATCAGAAGTGGGCCTGGAACCAGCTCTTTCTGCTCTAGGCCCTGCTGCCTGCAAAGACCCCAAAAGAGAGAGGATCTGAACTCCAAGGTCTGGGTTATCTTAAAACCTGGCTGATTTTTAAAAATAATTTTAAATTTATTTAAATTTATCATTTATTTGTTTTAATGTGTCATTAATTTTTATTTTTTTATTCATTAATACTGAATTAAATTTAAATTTGTATATCACTAAGCCTTCCCCAGTATTCTTCTCCACAGAGAGCCATGCTGTTTAGCAAATACTATTTTTAAGGCAAAAAAAAAAAGGGGGGGGGAGATCAGCCCAACCGATTATTACATCAAAAAGATCTGAAAATATATGCAAGGGGCAATACTTGTGAACTTCTCGCCACAAAGGGCTTGGGTAAAGGTATCATCTCATCTCTCTTCTCTCAAGCCATGCTGGTTCTTTGTAATTTTGCAACATGTGCTTTTTATTTTTGTGGGGTTTTTCACTTATATGGTTATAGTCATTGAGTATCTTGTTTTCTTGGCTCCATTTCCTTCCTTCCGCATCAGTTCAAGGAGATCTTCCCATGCTTCACTCTATTCATCATATTGACTATAGCATGGGAATATTCTTTTATATTCAGGTACTACATTTTGTTTAATCTTTACCCAGTTAATTGATAAACATTCATTAAGTGCCTACTCTGTGTCCTGGGGAAACTCCAAAAAGCAAAAGACAGTCCCTGACCTCAAGGAGCTTACAATCAAAATGGTGGAGAATTGATGGACATCAATGGAAAATCGATGCACTCTTCCTCCCGTTCTCTGCTATCACAAAAAGTGCTGCTATGTACAGGGACTTTCTTCTTATCAGTGACAGATTTGGGGGACAAGAATGGAATCTCTGGGTCAAAAGATATGAATATTTTAGTCTTTTGACTTGCATAATTCCAAATTGTTTTCCAGAATGGCTGTATTGATTCTCAGATTCCACCAAGAATACACTAGTGTTTATCTTCCCATAATCCCTCCAACTTTGACTATCCCCATCTTTTATCATTGTCTGACAACTTTCTCCCATATCTGAGGCAGATGGATGGTGCAGTGCATAGACTACTGATCCTGGAGTCAGAAGACCCGACTTAAAATCTGGTTTCAGACACTTACTAGCTTTGGGATCTTGGACAAGTCAAGTGACTGTGTGCCTCCGTCTCTTCTGCTGCAAATTGGAGTTAAAAAGTAACAACCCAGGGTTCTTGGAAGGCTCAAATGAGATAAAATTTGTAGAGCTGTTGCAAACCTTAAAGTGTTCTATAAACGCTATTATTATCTTTGCCAGCTCGCAGAGTATGAGATAAAGCCTTAGAGTTGTTTTGACTTAGATTTCTCGTATTATTGGTGAATTGGAGCATTCTTTCGTATAGTTGCTAATAGTTTGCAATTCTTTTGAAACCTTATTGTTCATCTTTGAATGTTTATTTATTGGAAAATGGCTTCTTGTAATATATATGTGTATGTATCCTGTATTATATGTGTATATAATATGTACATGCAAATGTACATATTAGATCTTTATATAGCTTAGGATACCAAACTTGGAGAAATTTAACTCAGTTTTTTTCCCCATTCAACCACTTTCCTTCTTATCCTAGGTGCATTAATTTTGTCTGTGTCGGTTTCATGAAATCAGTCATCTTTTATAATAGTGTGCATGTCTCTCTCATTAAAAATAAATCCATAACCATAAGAGGCATAATATGATCTCTTTCTTTTATAATTTTTTAAAATACTGTGATTTTTAGTGTTAAGGTCACATCCATTCAGAATGATTCTAGAATGTGGTCTATGCCTAATTTCTGTTAGACTGCTTTCCAGCTTTCCCAGCAGCTTTTTTTTTTTTTTTTAAATCAAATTGGGAATTCTCTCCTAAGTAAATTATGTTTTCTGCTTTATCAAACACTGGATTACTGAGTTCAATTGTTTCTAATTCTACTTTGTCTAATCTGTCCTAATGATATATTTCTCTATTTTTAAACTAGTAACAAAAGGTTTTGATGGCTGCTATTTTACAATATATTTTAGGTCTACAAGTGTTATTCCCCTTCTCTGCTTTTTTTTTCATCATTTCCCCTGTTGAGTTTTTTCTACCAAATGAGTATAATTTTATTGAGTTCTGTAACATATCCTTAATAATTTGATATTAAAAGTGTAAACTAACTTTGGCAGTGCTATCCTTTTTCCCCTTCGATAATGCTTTATTTTTTCCCCAATTACATGTAAAAACAATTCTCGGCATTCATGTTTCTAACATTTGAGTTCCAAATTCTCTCCTCTCCCTTCTTCCTCCTTCCTTGAGACAGTAATCAACTTGATATTGGTTATACATATGCTATCATATAAAACACTTCCATATTCTATATGTTTAGGATGAAGCCACATAAAAACCCATGAAGAAAATAAAATGAAGAATGGCCTGCTTCCATCTGCATTCAGATTCCTTCAAGTCTTTCTCTGGAGGTAGATGTTTTTCATCATAATTCCTTTGGGAATTGTCTTGGATTATTGTATTGCTGAGAATAGTTAAATTATTCAGTTGTTCATCATACAGTATTGCTGTTATTGCATACAATGTTTTCCTGGTTCTTTTCACTTACTTTGCATCAGTTCATATAAGTCTCTCTAAGTTTTTCTGAAACTATCCTGCTCACCACTCCTTTACAGCACAATAGTATTCCATCACACTCGTAAACCACAATTTGTTTAGCCATTCCCCAATGGATGGGCATATCCCTTCATTTACCATCATTTTTATTATGGTATTGGTACAGTCCAGCCAAGATTCCCAGAACTTCAAGCATTTTAGTTGTTCTTTATTTCTTTAAGGAGCACTTTGCAAGTGAATCTATATAAGCATTTTGTGTGCTTTGGTAGACTGATAGCCAAATATTTTATGCAATATGTAATTATCTGGAATGAGATTTTCCCTTCTATTACTGTCTTTTGGATTTTGTTAATATTTTATTAAAAATGTCATTTTTGAGTGTTCATTTTGTAGTCTGTGACTCCACTGAAGCAATTGTCCAACAAATATCTCTGTTGATCCCTAAGATTTCATAATAAATGATCATATCCTCAGCAAATAAGAATGGCTTTCTCTCTTTATGTATCTTGTTCTTTTTGTTTCCTTCCCTTGTCTTATTGCTATTGCTGGCATTTCCAGAATTATATCATATAATAATATGTCCTCACATTCTGAAATTTAGTCCCATGAAAATAGATTCACCTTTGGGCAAGGTGTTGCATAGTCTATGATGTTTCGGGCCTGCTTCTCCATCATCAACTCTATTTAACTGCTTTTAGAAAGAAATCTCTGAATATACTCTGTGGTTATATTGTTGTGGTGGTCCTCGGTTGCTGTATTTGTTTATCTTTCTCGTATTTCTGTTGTCTGCAGTGTTTGAAAAGTAAATCATTTGTTGAGGTCTGATTTCCTTTCTTGGAATGCTTTGAAAGTCTTTATTTTAAAATTTGAATATCCATCCTTTTCATTAGGGTAAGGCTCAGATTTGAGGGTATGTCCTCTGGGGTGGTTTTCTGAATTCCTTCGTCTCTGGAACACAATTCCATTCCTTCCTGAGGCTTCTGGTGGGTGCAGAATAGTCTTGTGTCATTTCCATCTCCTTCCTCTACCTATGAAGGCGACTCTCCTGGTCACTTGCAGAATCTATTGTCTGTCACTAACACTAACTTAACCACCAGCCATCTTGTCATTTGAAGGCTAGATTTGAGTCTTGCTTTTCCTGGAGGGGGGCTGCAGATGCGTTAGAGCAGTTCTTTTATATTATTTCTGCATCATGCTGTTCCCGCTTTTGGGAGATCCATGATCCTTGGCTCTCTGCATCCCATCTCTGACATCCATACATTTAGTTTGAGTGAACTGACTGCATGTTTTCTGTTGGTATTTTTGCTTCTCTTCTTTGACAGTCTTTCATTTTTCTGTCCCCATCATCATCATCACTAATATTGATGAAGCACTTACTCGGGAGGCAGCTGGGTGGCTCAGTAGACAAAGAGCTGGGCCTGGAGATGGGCGGTCCTGGGTTCAAATAAGGCCTCAGACACTTCCCAGCTGTATGCCTGGGCAAGTCCCTTCATCCCCGACTGCCTAGCCCTTCCTGTTCCTGTGCCTCAGTATTGATCCTAAGGCAGAAGAAAAGGGTTTAAAAAGAAGCGTCTGAACTGTCAGTCCCACTTGGACGGGGGAGAACGTCTCTGAGCACCTCAGCTGGATGCAGGAATCCCAGCAGTGTCAGGCCGACGGCTGACCTTCTCCTGGGCTCTCCTTCTCTCGAGGCGTGTGTCAGCTGCCACAATTGGCGTCTTGGCACACTCGCTCTTCCCCCACAGACTGATGTCATTCATCCCATCATCCTGGCACCAGCCACAACTCTAGAACTCTGGTTGCCATAGCGACTCCATAAATCTTGTAGGAATCATTCAGCTCAGAGGCTGCTGGAGAAAACCTTCCACTTTGTTTTCCCTGGAAAAACTCCATCGTAAGTGGAGAGGAGGCGGGGAAGGCAGCAAAGGCTGATTTGCCGACGCCTCTGCGTGGCACAGGAGAAAGAGGAAGAAGCCTGGGGATCCCAAGGCCCGGGGCTGGGTGCGAGGTTTGCTGGTGTGGGGCGATGCCGCCTTGGGGGAGGGCAGGAGGGATGGGAGAGGTCACCCCGGCCACCCCCCTCGTTTTCTACAGGAGGGCGCTGAGGCAGAGACGCCCAAGGCCCCAGCAGCTTCCCTGCTGCCATTTCTGGCTGCCGGGTCACTCGGCTAACTGCCAACAAATCTGCAGATCGCTGAAAGCCCTCGCTCTGTCTCGTATCCGCTGGGGTCTAGACACAGCCCCTACCCAATACGCGGGGCCACACCTGCCCTTGTTTGATTCGGACCTCGTCCTGACTTGCCATTGGACATCGTCCTCTGCAGAGCTGAGGAACAGGCCACCTGTGCCTTCCTCCTTCCTCCCACACCCACCTCCTCCAGGAAGGCTTCTTTATGGACGACAAGGAGGATGAGGAAGCTCTACCATGAACACGGACTGGTACAGAGGAGCCATTTACCGAGGGTCTTCCCAAGTACATCCCCTCATTTAAACAGTCCCGGGAGGCATCCATCCCCTCACTCTTGGGGCAAGGCCTTGTGCTAGTCCCCATTTACGGCGGAGGCAAATCAAACTCCATTTTTACCTCTTCACTCGGGTACTGTTCTGGCCCCCCTCCAGTGCCGCTGCCTTCCTGTTCCAGAGTTCCCTTCTTCCACCTTGCTGATAGCGTGTGTCTCCTCTGTTAGAAGGGTTACTCCTTGAGGGTGGGGATTGGGGGGGGTCCCTTTCTTGCTTTTCCTAACCCTTAGCATGGTGCCTGGCATATAGTAAACACATAATAAAGGCTTTTTTTACTGATTTACTCAAACAACATTTCCAAGGGGCAGCTGGGTGGCACAGTAGATAAAGCGCCGGACCTGGAGTTGGGAGGTCCTGGGTTCCAATGTGGCCTCAGACACTTCCTACCTGTGTGACCCTGGGCAAGTCACTTACTCCCCATTGCCTAGCCCTTGCTGCCTTTATGTCTTAGAACTAATAATAAGAAAGAAGGTAAGAGTTTAGGGGAAAAGACAAGTACAGATGGACGGCTCTAAAAATGTAGCACGGTCCTGTAAAAACAGCATGATGAGCGCTAAAACGTCAAACTGGCTAAGGCTCGAAAGGAGAGCCAAGGATAATTTTAAAAATTGATTTCTAAAGCTATATTGGTGAAAGGAGGGGGGTCAAAGAAAGGGTGGGAGCTGCACTCAGCGTGGGGAGCTCTGCTTCTCTCTGACGCCTTGCAAAAGCTTTTTAGAATGGAAGTGACTGAGCAAAAAGGAAAGAATGGGATCTAAAAGTAAATCACAGGCTTCCTACGTGCCACGCACCATGAGGAGGACTGCAGATACCAAGAGGAAAAGCAAGCGTGTTCTGAGAGCTCAGCAGCTGTGGGCACGGGAAGGCTCAGCGATCCTCAGAATGGCTCTGGAGGGCACAGACAGATCCGAGGGGAGGGCCTGGAGGAACAGGGCACACGCGGCGGGCCAAACGAGAGCCTCGGTCCTCAGTCTCTCCAGAAGGGTTAGTGGCCACCTCACATCGTTCCAAATGGTGTCTTTAGTCCCGCTGCTTTGCCTGGTGGAGTCTGGACAGCCAGGAATTTGGGGGGAAAGTGAAGGCAAGGCGAGGAGGGAGGGCCTTATGCCCAAGGTAGATAAGGAGGCGGCAAGATAGGATCCAGCTGCCCCTGACAAACTTGAGTCACCTACCAAGACAAATTACATCCCGGAGGATGGAAGAACTGGCCGACACGGCGGCTGAGCCACTGTCAGGACTCTAAAAGAGGCAGATTACTGAAGACAGGCAAATTCGATCTCCATTTTCAAAAAATGAAAGAGAATTTCATCTGCAAACTATATGCTACTGTTTGTTGTTCAGTTGCTTTAAAGCTGGGTCTGACTCTTTGGGATTCCATTTGGGGTTTTGTTAGCAGAGATACTGGAGCAGTTTGCCATTTCCTTCTCCCACTCATTTTACAGATGATGAACTGAGGCAAATGGGGTTAAATGACTTGCCTAAGGTCACACAGCTAGAAAGTATCTGGAGCCAGATTTGAACTCAGGAAGGTGGGTCTGCCTGGCGGCTGCAGTACCAACTCTCTATCCACTGCACCATCCAGATGCCCCATAAGAATGGAAGGTCATGAATACTGTAGGTGCCAGTGGCCCATGTTCAGACGTTTTTCAGTTGTGCTTGACTGAACGCATTTGGGCTTTTCTTGGCAGAGATCCTGGAGTGGTTTGCTGTTTCCTTCTCCAGCTCATTTGATGGATGAGGAAACGGAGGCAAACAGGATGAAGTGACTTGTCCAGAGTCACACAGATATTAAGTGTCTGAGGGCAGATTTGAACTCGGGTCTTCCAGACTCCAGCCCATCTGCTCCCTCTACTGTGCCACCTCGCTGCCCAAGATGTGCTATTGAACTTGACTTAAATTCCCATCGAATTCCAGCTGTCCTTACTGAGGGAAGCCCTTGTCCTGCTAGTCTCTCCTTGTCCCCTTGTTACAGAAGGAACAAGATGGCGGCTGGAAGGAATGCGGCGGACCAAATTTACATCTTTTCAGCATTTTGTAAATGGTGGTTGATTGGAGCTATTTTTGTGGGAAAGAGGAAGAGATGTGGCTTGGGCAAAAACACGATTGAGTAGATTGAGAACAGGCTGCACCGGCTGGCCCCGAAGAGGAGGCAGCTGGCCAAATGGCTCAGCTCAGTCTCAGAGTTAAGGGTTCAAAAACGGCCAGCGAGGACTGGCGAACAACCCTGAGGCTTCACTTCTGAGCAGAGATGGCGAACGGGGCGAACGGTGGGTGGTGGTGCCCCCGCTGCTGCCAGAGCTGGGCACCTGTCTCACCAGGGCGTAAACAACTTGGAACCAGGGAGAAAAGCCGCTCGCTGGTTTAGGTTCTGGGATGCTCACGGAGGCCACACAGCCCAAGGCAAAGGTGTGCCAACACAGTCCTGGCAGCACGTCTGGCCAGAGTGCGCATCCATCAGGGCTGGGATGGCTGGATGCACTGTGATACGGTGCCATGATAAATCCTTTTCTACTGGCACACGCACCCTCCCCCCTCCGGAGCACCACCAAGACGTCCCAGCTGGCCTCTCTCCTCCCACGGCTGCAAGCCCAGCTCTGACTGTGCCCCTCTCCCACTGGGCAGGCTCTGGGGGCTCCCTGCTGCCTCTGGGATAAGACACCAACTCCAATGTCTGGCATTTAGAGCTTTTCCTAGCCTGTGCCAGGCTTGTTGTCACTGCTCTCCCTTACACACCCAAGTTCCAACGAAGTGCCCACGGTGCTTGTTTTTCAGACACACAAGTCCATTCCTGTCTTGGGGTCTTTGAATAAAATAAATCTCTACCTCCAGGTCTAGAATGCCCACCCACCTACCCTCTGGCTCCCAGACCCCCAGGATTCCTTTCTTTTTTAAAAAATCCTCACCTTCTGTCTTAGAATCAATCCTGTGTATTGGTCCCAAGGCAGAAGAGCGGTAAGGGTAGGCGATGGGGTTAATTGACTTGCCCAGGGTCACACAGCTGGGAAGTGTCTGAGGCCAGACTGGAACCAAGTTTCCTTTCAGCGTTCAGATCAACAGCCACTTTCAAAAGGAGGCCCTTCTGGATCCCTCCTCCTGTAGTTGGTGGTGCCCCGTGTAGGTGTACGGCGCACCCATGATTTTTTTTTACACCTTTTTTTTTAAACCCTGACCTTATGTCTTAGAAGCAATACAAAGAATTGGTTCCAAAGGAGAAGAGTGGGAAGGACTAGGCAATGGGGGTGAGGTGACTCGCCCAGGGTCACCCAGCTAGAAAATATCTGAGGGATCATCCCTTCTCCAGGCCTGGTGCTCTATCCACCGAGCTCCTAGCATTGCAATCTTTCCTGACACCCAGGTTCCTAACTACAGTTCTCCTTAGCTTTTCCTTCTCCTTTACTCCCGCTGCCCACATCTAAGCAGCTGCTAAGTCTCATTGCTTCTACTTTCACATCCTGTCTTGCCCCTCTCCACCTGCCACCTTCTCACCTGGGCTACTCCCAGATGTTCCCCCTCCCTGCCCAGCTGCCAACATCAGCTTCCTAAGGCACAGGTTCCCTGCTCAAAACACCTCAGTGGCTCCCACCTGCCCACAGGCTCCAACACTTGCTGGGTCCTGATCGTGTGAACAAGGGGCATGAGAATTCCCACCGTCTCAAGTTATCCTGCTCGAACTATGGCACTGGTTCCAGGCCAATGGAAAGATGCATCCTGGCCCTCCGGAGTTTAGCTCTGACCCCCTTTTCTCCCTCAGTTCTTGTCATTCCCCTTCCCCAGCGCCATGTTTGGGCAGGCTGGACCCTCCCCGTCTCATCTCCACCCTCCAGAAGCTGGTCTTCCTTGAAGGCTCACAGCAGGAACCAATTCTCTCATGAAGTCTTGTTGTTCCTCCTCTTCTCTCTCATTATTTCGTGCTCTGTTGGTTTGGGGATGTGTCATGCTGCCCAAGGAGAAGGGACATTCTTCTGGGTGCCCCCACCCTGGCACAGTTGGTACCTGATAAATGGGGGTTGCTGCTCTTGGGCTTTTACCAATCTTTTAAAGCCCAATGCAAATGGCATCACAAAGCTTTCCCTGATCCTTCTGTCAGTAATAAACAACTTTCCCCCTGAGACACGACTCGGCAATTCTCTACCATGCTGATTATGCCTATTTCTGGGTCGTATCCTCATGCCAGGCTGCGAGGCACAGGAGGGCAGAAGCTGCGCCTGATCCAAACTCTGTACCCCTTCCAGCTCTGCAAACATCCGGGGGCTAAGAGATGCTTCAGACTCCTGAACTTCAATGAGGCTGGAATCACAGGCAATCTTGCCTCGGTCTCCTCCAATTCACATGTTTTTTCAGAGGCTGGGGAGGAGACAAGGTGGCCGCTCCCCTTTCTCCCAGGCCGGGCTCGTTCTCCCATCACCACCATCTCCACATGGCACAGGAACGGGGCTCCAAGGACGCTCCTGTCTTTGGCCCCCACTCAGGACCTTTCCCTCTGCAGACTAGGAAATCCAGAGGCAGAAAGAAGGCAGCCAGTGCTCCATGGGCGTCTGATTTCCAAGGTAGGCAGGTGGCTTAAGTTGGGGTCTGCTTAGGAAGCCACGATTCTAAAGCCTCCTGAGTGGCACCCAAAAGGAAACAGAGAACAGAGGGGCGAGACCTTGGAGCCAAATCTAAATCGGGGGTTTGGCCATGCCAGAAAGATCGTTCCATGAGCATAAAGCAGACTAAGCTCTTTAGACCAAGGAATTGTGTTCATTTTTTACAAATGAGGATCCAGCAGCTGCCATTTGTGTAAATAGCTAAGAACTAATGAGTCACAGCTACCGTATACAAAGCCGGGCCAAGCCCCCGCCTCCCCCTTTCCCCTGGTAGTAAGTGTTTATGTTTTCAGTCCTGGCACTGCATATTTTCATGGAGACATTGGCCATTGTGGTCAGCAAGATCTCGGGAGCCCACACAGGCTATTTGCTTCAAATCTGGAATTCTGAACCGGAAGGTCAGTCAAGAAACGTCCTCAGAGGCTCATGATGGTGAGAGACACAGGCTGGGCGAATGGAATGATTCCCAGATTTTCAATCTGGAGGGAAGGCTCCAGACCTAACTGATACGTGTCAGGCATGGAGCTGGGGGCAATCGCCGGCGAGCAGAGGGCTTGAGAGCCGGGAGAGGCCTCGGCCCTCGTCTACTCCAACCCTCTGACTTGGCAGAGGAAGAAACTGAGGCCAGAGACGGGAAGTAAGCTGCCCAAGGTCACCGAGGCAAGAGCAGCCAAGCCCAAAGCCCGCTAGCCTCCACTTAGTCCACTTCAGCAGGCTTGGTTTCCTCTGTACAAAATGTGCATAACGGCAGCCCTTGCCTCATCGGGCTGTGGGGACCACCAGTGAGAAAATGCATGTAAAGGATTCTGCCATCTTGAAGGCTTTGTAAATGTGCGCTATTCATTGGCATCATCTGGGACATGATGCCTCGGTGGGACTCCATTTTCCAACCTGTAAAATGGAGAGGATACCTGCACACTCCACTCCTCTGTACTATCGTGAGGACGGCAATCGGCAAACCCCAAAGTGTCGGGGAAATAGAGTTAGCGTCGTCATAGGGAGAAGCCACTACCCATAGGGCCAAAGCCCGAGAGGAGCATGAAGTCAGCGAGCAAACCCTTGCCTGCCCATTTGGGGGCGAGGAAGAGCTCTAAACTAGTGTCCACAGAGCCCCACGATGGCGTGTGAAGAGGCAGCCACAGAAAGAGGCCTCCTTCTTTCCCATCGGGAATGTGGGCAGCTGCCCCAAGGTCATCCGGCAGAAGAGAATCCGTCTGATTCAGGATTTACATTCCAGAGGACGAAAGAATGGACAACACGACCAGGAGAAACAGAAGCCTGGAAAAGTAGCTGCTTATGGCTCTTATTCTTGTTTCTGGGTTCTGAAACCCAATTCTTTTTCAGCTATTTTAAGTGTGGGGCATAAAAAGAACAATCGTTCAAATTAGGCCCCGTTCAGAAATATCTGACGCGTAAGATGCCAATCTGGGCCGGAAACCGGCTGCCAGTTTTTTTCCTAGAGAGAGAAGACAAGGGCAAGAATATAGGAACTTCTCACGCTTCCTCCTGTGAAAGAATGCTGCCTCCTCTTCCAGAGCGAAGGGGACTGTTTGCTCAGGCCCCGGAGGACATTCATGGGGAGGGCTCTCGGCAAGGTAAGGGGCCCACACCGATGGTCTGAGAACTGAGGAGGGGGGAAAGCGCCCGACCATCGCCGGGCTTCCTCGGCCTGCCCAGCGAGGCCCAGAACGCCTTCCAAAGCCACCCGAGCTCCATCCAGCTCTGGCCAGGCCACCTGAAAGCCACCAGAGGTGGCCTGATGACATCCACGAGCTGCTAAGCAGACGGCACACACAAAACTCATGGGAAATCGCAGCAAAAAGCAGGAATTAAACTGGTGGCTTAGTATAAAGGATGGTCAAAGCATCTGGATGACCCTGTGACACCCCCGGCCCCCGGAGAGGGCCCAGGTTAAACCCATTCGCCTTTCTCTGCCCTCATGATTCCTCTGGGATGAGATGCTGTTATTTTTAAATATCAAACTGGCTAAACATGTACAAATTCCATCCTGGCAGGACTGTGGGGAAATGGATGCTATCTGTCCTCCAAGCTAAATCTTAGGATGACATTAAGAGAAAAAAATGATGGGGCAGCTGGGTGGCTCAGTGGATAGGGAGCCAGACTCAGAGATGGGAGGTCCTAGGTTCAACCCTAGCCTCAGACACTTCCTAGCTGTGTGACCCTGGGCAAGTCATTCAGCCACTCTTTGGCCTTAAAAATGATACTTTTTTAAAGAGAGAGAGTGGCCAAAAGAATGCCCACCTTGTGGCTTAATATGAAATAGCAGAAAATGAGGAACAACCTCCACAGTCAGAGACCTGGGAATGGCTGAAGAGACTGTGCTTTGGACACAGCAGGATCCTGTGGAGCCCCTGAAATGATAGAGGGGAAACCCACAAAGCAGTCGGGAGACTGGCACAAAGTGAGGATGAGAGAATTAAGCGATCATACACGCCACTTCCAGCCACCCACCCAGATCCCAGGCTCCGACCTCTAGGGCCAGGAGCTCCTCGGAGGCCATTGAGGCCAACACCCTCGCTTTCTGGAGCAGCAAAGTGAGGCCCAAATCCACACGAGTAGGAAGCCTCCAAGGTGACAGGCGCCAAATCATGCCCCAAAGAGCCAACCAGCTAGGCCAAGGCTTGAGCATTCTCACTGCACCTTCTTCTCACCGAGGGCCTATTCAGCAGGAGGCACTGCCTAGTACTAGGGATAAAAAGAGAAAGCGGAGAGCCCCTGCCCTCAGGGAGCTGATATCAGGCCCTCCAGGCACGCTTCCATGGAGAGCAAACCAACAATCCTTTCCTGAGTCATCTAAGGGACTACTCAGGTCAGTAAATATTTCATGAGAAGCCAGTGTGGCCTGTGGGCTGGCTGCCAGGCTCTCCCTCTCCCTCTCCTCTCCACGGAGAAGTCATGCCAGGCAGGAGCTGCCTCTCCTCTGGGCTTCACACAGTGGATGCCCCCTCCGCCTCCCTCTGGCTGTTCTGAAGCTTTCTTTCTGCTTGTCTCTGTACTCCCGGCACGGTGCCCACCAGCAGTTAGGGCTCACCAATGTTTGCTGAGCTTGCAGAGCTCCCGTCTCTCGTGGGCTCCCTCGGCTGATTGCCTGGGCAGAGTCCCCAGTGTGGCGGATTCACGGAGCCTCCCAGAGGTGTCCATGGTCTGTGCGTCTCCCTTCGAGGCCCTTCCTCTGTGATCTCATTCTCGCTGCACAGCCAAGTCTCCTCCTGTCCCACGTGCTCCTGTCCCTGCAGACGGGCGCCTCTCGTGTGCCTGGGAGTCCTGGGCGGTAGCGTGTGCCACCCTGAAGCTTTCGGGTTCCTTGTCATCCTGGTCCTTCCAAGACTCCGCCATGGCACGACTTGTCATCCCACGTTTGGGCGACCACCAGAAGCACCGGGAGATTTTCCAGACAAAATGTGGCCCGGCTCTGCCCCACACTCTGGGCCCTGCACCTGCCCCAGATCCACACGATCGATGGACGGGCCGCCCTTCCAAGTGTACATCCAAATGTGGGCCGAGCTCTTCATCCGCTTTGTTCTCCCAGAGTGAATGGCCAGTTATCACGACTTGAGGCCAACAGCATAAAGTCATCAGCGAACAAGAAGCCCCAGAAAACCTCATCAACCTCTCAAGGAGGTCTGGGAAGCCATTCAAGCAGAGCAATCACTGGGAGGTAGTTTGGGGTCTCAACCCCCATCATAGCCAGAGCCCGAGATTCTGCGATTCGCAGCAATAGCCCGTGGCCGCAGCACTCCTTTGGTGGTCCTGCTGGCCTGGGGAGGGAGGCGGAATTGAAGCAGAGGCCGTGCTGCCTTCCAGAGCCCACATAGTGCTATTAGCTGGAAAACGTGGCAGCAAAATTCCTCAACTGCCCTTTTCCTCCTAACCTCCTGGGACACATGCAATGGAGGGGGCACGGGGTCCTACTCGAATGGCCTTAGCAGGACTCTGCTCTTGATTCTGTCCGTTTATTAATTTATTTTTACAGCTAGGAGCCGCAGAACCCTTCATTCGAGTGTTTGCCTGATGCCTGGTCATTGTGCAGAGAAGATTCTGAGCCCTGAAGGCCCCACCAGGGAGGCCCAAGCCCGAACTGCCCCAGCCTGGTGAGGAGTGAGGGGCAGAAGGTCTGCGGCCCGAGCCCCGGCCCCGGAGGCTTGTCTGCTCAACCATGGACCAAGGCTGGGATTTGGATTTGCAGAGACACAACGCTGCATCCTTGGGAGCGTTTGAAAAAGGACTCAAGCAATTACTGAAAAAATAAGCTATGACCTCTAGAAATGGGAAGCCCTGGGTTCAAATTTGACTTCAGACACTGCCTAGCTGGGTGACCCTGGGCAAGTCACCCGACCCCCATCACCTAGCCCTTACCGTTCTTCTGCCTTGGAACCCATACACAGTATTGATTCTAAGATGGAAGGTGGGGGTTTAACACACACACACACACACACACACACACACACACACACACCCCTTTGTTTTCCAATTAGTACTTCAGGAAAAAACACAGCTGTGCCCAAAGGATTATAATGAATTGCTCGTTCTGCTTTTTCTTTCCTAACATGCTCCATATTCTCACTATCTTCTATATTTCTCGTTCCTGAGGTACCCCCTGGAGACATGGGGCCTGGGCCGGGGGGAGCCTCGGCTCTCTGGGGTGGAGCTCGGCGATGGGCTGTGGAGCTGCTGCCTGAGGACGAGGTTAGTTCATGCTTGGAGAGGCTCCCCGATGATCAACTTATTGGCTAGAACGACTAAGGAAAGGCGGCTCTCTAAAGCGACAGGCAGGCATCCACGCTAACTTACCGGCTCAGGCCAAAGCCCCTTTGATGCCTCATTCTAAACCCGCACGGACGGACAGATGGATGGATGGCACACTCGACTTTGCTCTGGTTTTTCCCTGCGGGACTCCAAGTGGGCCCCCCCTCATTCTCCTTTGCTCTGCGCTTCGCACTGTCCACTTTGCTCTTTTTAGGCCGGGAGAGCGTGACGGGCACTTGGGGAACCACGAGGAGCCTTTCCTCTTTCTAATGGCTCCCCAGCTCACCCACAGCCTGTCTCCTGATGCTTCCCACGTCTCGCCAGGCCGCGCTCCAGAAGGACACGGCACCACACGCACCGGTGCACTCCTCTCTCCCAGCCCACCAACCCTGCAGTGCCTTTACAAGTTTTCTTTGTTTTAAAAAATGTACAGAATGTGAATTAGTCTCTGCCTTCTCTAAACACTTTTTAAAAACTCTTACCTTCTCTCTTAGGATTGATACAAAGATTTCTCCCAAGGCAGAACAGCAGGAGAACTAGGCAATGGGGCTAAGTGACTTGCCCAGGGTCACCCAACTAGGAAGTGTCTGAGGGAAGATTTGAACCCAGGTCCTCTTGATTCCAGGCCTGGCTCTCGATCCACTGAGCCACCTAGATCTATACACTTTAAACTGAGAATATTTCTTTTTTACAAGCCCAGTTTTGAGAGCAAACCAACCACATGGTTAAAAAAAGTAAAGCTTTGGCACCTGCGCCTTTGCCAACAAACAGACTACCTGGTGCCGCCGCACACGGAGGCTCTCACTCATCCCCGGGCTTCATCCGCATCTGGGCTTGCATCTGCTCAATCATCTCCTGCATCCTTCGGAGCTGTAAGGCAAGAGGAGACAGTCAGCACCCCCAGAAGCTGGGCCTGCAGGAGCGCATTGGGCACTTTGAACAGGAAACAGAACTCCCAGCTCGTGGCCCTCCTTCCTCCTGAGACAGTGCTCAAAGGCCTGGCCGGAGTTTATTACTCCTAGGAAACGCCCAACATTCCACCTTTCTGCTCCCGAAGGACAAAGATGGCTGTGTGTGGTTCAGTACCAGAATCCCCAGAGCACAAGCCGAGGGGGGCTTCTGTTTCCTATCAGCCCACCCACACTCGGGCTTCCCAGACGGCCCCACTTCCTTTCTGCAGCTGAGGAAGCTGGATGAGCCCAGGATGAGCCCTCTTAGTTACCAGACATGGGATCAGCTGCCTCCTGGCAGAGCTGTGGGCACAGGAGAGGGAGCTCCCGGTCTTGTTAGGGGGAAGAACGCCCGCCTCCCCCTTCAGGCTTGTCCCATAAAATTCTGGTCTGCATCTTTCCAGAGACCTAACACAAAGAAGCTCCACAACACTGGCGCCTGGGCTCTGGTTCCTTTACAGTTTCAGGAGTGCCAGGGAAGCCCTCGAGGTGCCATCTGCTGCCTCTTATTCCTACCCCACAACCATCTGCCCATCTTCCTTTCCAAAAATTCCTGTCTCGTTGATGGCTTTAATGCCACTTGTGGTACACGGAGCGTCTTCCCTGGGAACATGCCTCGGCCTGCGTAGGCCCTTCACATCCTTGGGCCTGAGATCACTGGCTCTTGGGTTACTTGTAAGATACTTAAGACACGTGTGCGAAGAAGCACCTTGGGGTGTCCCATTGTCTCCCCTGTTGTTCTGTGGGCCTTCAGCCTCTCCCGGCCCAGCCCAGGCTGGCCACCTTCACTCTAGGCAATAGCATTGGTCTGAAGCCCAACACTGGCTTCTCCCTCCCAGCTCTATTGCTCACTTGCTGTGAGATTGTCCACAAATCTCCCTCCCTCCCCCCAGCAAATGAGAGCAGCTAGAATAAGTGAGTTCTGGGACCCTTCGAGGTCTCTAGAAGAGCTGCAGTGACAGGTTTCTGGATTTCTAGATTCTGCCCAAATAAACCTGAAATTCTGCTATCCAGCTGTTGAGAATAGAGCGGGTCCTCGGGCCGTCCTTGGGCCCAGAGCCGCCACAGCCTGCCTGACCCGGGGAAGGAACCCCAACCCAAATCCACCGCTCTGTCCATGGGATGCCGAGAGCTGGTCACTGTCTTGGCAAGAGAAATGGCCAACTGTGAAGAAGCTACACCGTGGTCCTGGACAAGGTGAGAGAACCCACTATTGTTGGGTCCTGCCCTCCTTGGGGAGTCAGGCTGGTGAAGCCTGTGAATCCCTTCTCAGAATCACGATTCTAAATGCATAACAAAGCAGAATACAAGGTACATAGGAAGACGACAGTAGAGAAATAAAGAAATGAAGAACAGCCCCAGGAGGGTCTTCCTGCCTCTATTCTCTCTCCCCTGAAGGCCACCCTGCATTCAGCTGCCAAAGTGATGGGTCTGACCCGAACTCCCTACTCAAACTCCAGAGTTTCAAAGTCCTTCATGATGATAATGATCAACACATTTATAGGACACCATGCGCCAGGCACTGGGCTAGGCATTTTATGAATATCTCATTAGATCCTTATAACAATTCTGGGATGGGGCACTGTTCTTATCCCTAGTTTACAGGTGAAAAAACTATTAATTGACTTGCTGGGGTCAAGTGTCTAAGGCCAGATTTGAACTCAGGCCCCTTCCTCACTTCAAACTTTTATACTTTACTGACTTCCACAAAGTATAACTTCCTGTCTCACACATGAGACACTCCATGTCTCCATACTGGGCATCTTCTCTGGCTTTCCCCAATACATGAAACATTCTTCCCCTCTGTCACTGCCTCCTGTTTCTGGACTTCAAGTCTCTACTAAAATCCCATTTTCTGCAAGATTTTCCCAGTCTTCATTAACTTTAGCATTTTCCCTCAGAAACTATCCCTAATTTAGCCTGCATTTATCTTGTTTGTCCAATCTGGTTTCCATGTTGTCTCCTCACTAGGCTGGGAGCTGCCTTTCTATGTGTGCCTACTATTTAGCACAGCACCTGCCTGGCATCCAGTGGGCACTGAAATGCCTGCTCCCTGTCTCTGAAGACACTGGGGGCTTTACCACCTTTCAGTGGCTCCTGTTTCCTGGGCCTCGAATGTCTCTCATATAATCTCATGGTGTTCATTTCTTTCTATCTTATCAACTAATACTGGTGCCTCTTCCTCTAGGAAGACCTTCCTAATCAATAAAGGCCTTCTCTCTTTGGTATCACTGTGAACTCCACAATGGCAAGGGTCACTTAGAGCAGTGTTTTGCAGAGGGTAGAGCCAAGATGGCAGAATGAAGGCAGGGAATCACCTGAGCTCTCCCAAATTCCATTCCATACAATGTTAAAATAACACCTCACAATGAATTCTGAAGCAGCAAAAAAAAAAAAAAAAAAAAAAAAAGAGAGAGAACAAAGTGAAGCAATCTTCCTGCTCAAGACAACCTAGAAGGTTGGCAAGAAAGGTTTGTCACCCTGGGGTGAAAGCGGAGCCCTGTCCAACACAACCTGCCCATTGCAGTCCTCACTCATGGCAGCAGGCCATAGGGGCAACTGAATTAGTGGTGATAGCAGTGGCTTCTGGAACTCTCAGCACATAGGCAGTAAGGGAGTAAGGAAAATTGGTTAGAAGAAGATTGCAGGCTACTGCTGGCACTGGGTGCAAGATTCTGTTGTATTGCCCATACGTGGTTCCGGATTACAATTCCAGGACCAGGAAGAGGATCACCAGAAGCAGAGACCCCAGTCATAGCTCTAGAATAGAAAAGAGTGCTTGTGGTCACTCACAGACCAGAGCACAGGCCAGGAAAACGGTGACCACACCTCTGCTTAGATCATGCTATCTTGGAATAACTAGAACTTGTAGATCCCCAGAACTAGCTTTGAACACAGAATCATGAAAAATATGAAGCTTGAGAAAGTGCACCCTCCACCCTGGGAGCAGAGTTCAACTTTAAAATAAAGTTAAAAGTAAAAAAAAAAAGACTAGAAAAATGAGCAAACATAAAAAAAAGAACCTGACTGTGGATAGTTCCTATGGTGACAGGGAAGACCAAAACATGAATTCAGAAGACAATGAAATCAAAGAAGCTGAAAGCAAAGCCTCAAAGAAAAATGTGAATTTGTCACACACCCTGGAAGAGGTCAAAAAGGATTTTAAAAATAATAAGAGAGGAAGAGGAAAAAAAAAATGAAAGTGGTACAAGAAAGAGTCATTGGCTTGCTGAAGGAGGCCCAAGAAGAAGATAACACCTTAGAAATAGAATAGTCCAAATGGTAAAGAGGCACAAAAATATATTGCAGAGAAGAATTTCTTAAAAAGCAGAATTGGGCAATGGAAAAAGAGGTACAAAATTCACTGAAGAAAAGAATTTCTTAAAAGTAGAATTGGGAGGGAGGCAGCTGGGTATCTCAGTGGATTGAGAGCCAGGCCTAGAGACGGGAGGTCCTAAGTTCAAATCTGGCCTCGGACACTTCCCAGCTGTGTGACCCTGGGTAAGTCACTTGACCCCCATTGCCTAGCCTTTACCACTCTTCTGCCTTGGAGCCAATACACAGTATTGACTTCAAGACAGAAGGTAAAGGTTTAAAAAAAAAAGTAGAATTGGTCAAATGGAAAAAGAGGGACAAAGCTTACTGAAGAAAATAATTCATAAAATCAAAATTGAGCAAGTGGAAGCTAATGACTCTAGGAGACATTAAGAAACAATAAAACAGGGGGCAGCTGGGTAGCTCAGTGGATTGAGAGCCAGGCCTAGAGACAGGAGGTCCTAGGTTCAAATCCGGCCTCAGACACTTCCCAGCTGTGTGACCCTGGGCAAGTCACTTGACCCCCATTGCCTACCCTTACCAATCTTCCACCTATAAGTCAATACACAGAAGTTAAGGGTTTAAAAATTTAAAAAAAAAAAGAATGTAAGCTCCTCGAGGGCAGGGAGTGTTTAAAAAAAAAGAAACAATAAAACAAAATCAAAAGAACAAAAAAATAGAATAAAATGTGCAACATTTCATTGGAAAAACAATTGACCTGGAAAACAGATTGAGGAGAGATTATTTTAAGAATTATTGGACTACCTAAAAGTCATGATTTAGAGAAAAGAAACAAAGAATGAAACAAAGAAACAAAGACTCCACCAATTATCTTCTGAAAGAGATACAAAAATGAAAACTCCCAGAAATATTATAGCCAAATTCTAGTGCTCACAGGTCAAGGAGAAAATATTGCAAGTAGCCAAAAAAATTCAAATATTGTGGAATCATAGTCAAGTTCACACATGATATGACAGCTTCCATATCAGAAGGGGTGGAGGGACTAAGACATGATATTCTGAAAGGAAAAGGATCTAGGATTACAACCAAGAATCACCTAGCCAAAAAAAAAAAGTATAAACCTACAGGGAAATAAACAGATATTTAATGAAATAGAGAACTTTTAAGCATTCTTGATGAAAAGACCAGACCTGAATAGAAATTTTGAGATCCAAATTCTTATTGTTGGGTTATGTCTGACTCTGACTCTTTGGGGGTTTTCTTGGCAAAGATACTGGAGTCATTTTCCTTTTCCTTCTCCAACTCATTTTGCAGATGAGGAACTGAGGCAAACAGGGTTAAGTGGCTTGTCCAGGGTCCCACGGCTAGGAAGTGTCTGAGATCTAATTTGAACTCATGAAAATGAGTCTTCATGATTCTAAGTTCAGTGCCTTGTCCATTATGCTGCCTAGATGCCCCATAAAAAAGTAAACATGAAAGAGAAATTATAAGGGATTCAATAAACTATTTACATTCTGATATGGTAAGAAGATACATGTAACTTCCAAGAATCATCATTTTTAGGGCAGTTAGAAGGAAGGACTCTACATAGACAGAGGGCATGGGTATGAGTTGATTATGTTGGGATAATCTAAAAAATGAAGGAGTGAGAAGGAGGGATTCACTGGGAGAAGAGGAGGGGTAGAACGTGGTGAATTATGTCACATAAAAGAGATATGAAAGAGCTTTTGCAGTGGAGGGAAAGATGAAAGGATAGCAGGCAATGTTTGGACCTTACCCTCATCAGAAATGGCTCAAAAAGGGAATAACATCCACATTCAGTTGGGTTTAGAAAGCTATCTCACCTTATAGGGAAGAAGAAGGGGATAAGAAAAGAGAGAGCTAATAGAAGAGCAGATTGGAGAAGGTGGTGGTAGGAAGCAAAACACTTCTGTGGAGGGACAGGGTAAAGATATGCAGACAAACAAACAGAGACAGAGAAAGAGAGAAAAGAGGAAGCAGGATGGGGGGAAATAAACAGTTAGCAATCCTAACTATAAAAGTGAATGAAATTAACCCACCTGTAAACAAGAAGTAGATTAAAAAAGATAATCCTACAATACATTGTTTACAAAAAACATACTGGAAGCAGAAAGACACACAGAGTAAAGCTAAGGAGCTGGAGGAAAATCTATTATGCTTCAGCTGGAGTAAAAAAAAAAAAAAGCAAGCATACTGATCATGATCTTAGACAAAGCAAAAGCAAAAATAGATGGAATTGAAAGAGATACATAGAGAAACTACATTTTGTTAAAAGGTACTATAGATAATGAAGCAAAAGCAATACTAAACATATATATATACCAAATGGTATAGCATCCAAATTCTTAAAGGAAAAGTTAAATAAATAAATATAGGGAAAAAAAGACAGTAAAGCTATATTAGTGGGGAACCTCAACTTGCCCTTCTCTGGCCTAGATGAATCTAAACAAAAAATAAACAAGAAAGAAATTGAGGAAATAAATAGAACTTTAGAAAAGTTAAATATGATGGACCTCTGGAGAAAATTAAATGGGACTAGAAAGGAATATACTTCATGTAGGTACATGGCACTTACACAAAAAGTAACCATGTATTAGGGCATAAAACTCTCACATCCAAATGTGGAAAAGCCTAATAATAAATGCATTCTTTTCAGATCATAATGCAATAAAAATTACATTCAAGAAAGGGCCATGGAAACAGATTAAAATTAATTAGAAATCAAATAATCTAAGCCTGAAGATGAGTGAGTCAAAGAACAAATCATAGAAACAATCAATAATTTCATTAAAGAAGATGACAATGAGATAAGTGTACCAAAATTTTTGAGATTCAGCCAAAGTAGTACTTATGGAAAAATTTATATCTCCTAATACTTATATCAACAAAACAGAGAAAGAGCAGATCAACAAAATGGGCAAGAAACTAAAAAAGCTAGAAAAATAACACATTAAAAATCCCCAGTTAAACATCAAATTGGAAATCCTGAAAATCAAAGGAGAAATTAACAAAATTGAAAGTAAGAAAACCATTGAACTGACAAATAAAACTAAGCATTGGTTTTATGGGGGGGGAGGGGAACAGTAAAATAGATAAACCATTGGTTGATTTGATTTTAAAAAAGAAAATCAAATAACCAGTATCAAAAATGAAAAGGGTGAATTCACCACCAATGAAGATAGGAACTATTTTGCCCGGCTATATGCCAATAAATCTAACAATCTAAGTGAGATGGATAAATATTTACAAAAATATGAATTGCCCAGATTAACAGAAGAGGAAACTGAATAGTTAAATAACCCTGTCTTAGAAAAAGAATGTAACAAGCCTTCAATAAGCTCTCTAAGAAAATATACCTAGCACTAGATGGATTCACAAATGAATTCCATCAAACATTTAAAGAACAATTAACGCTATACCACATAAAACTATTTGAGAAAACAGACAAAGGAGTCCTTCCAAATTCCTTTTACAGCACAAATTGGTGCTGAAACTGAAACCAGGAAAACAAAAATGGAGTAAGTAGAACGTTTTACAGAACAAGTATTTAATAAATGTTTGTGGAACTGAATCGAGCTGATGTGTTTAGACTGAGGATTAGGGGGCTCTGAGCAAACTTAAAGGAACAGACAAAAGGGGGTCATTTGGACACCACCGAGGTCTTCCTTCAGAGCCCAGGTGCATCTTCTCCAGGTAGCTAAGGTCCTCTACATCCCAAGTCTTGATCACTTTTTATTCCACTCAAATGTGATCTGGGTGAAGGAGCTTTCTACCTGTGTAGAAATTCAAAGTGAAGAGGCAGCAATGGTGTAAGAAATGGAAAGGGCACTGGATCGGAAGTCGGGAGTTAGGGGTCCGAGCCGCGGCTCTGCCTCTCACCAGCTTCTTCCTCTATAAGGAGGCAAGGACAGAGAAGCTTCCCTCTTTAGGGCTCTCCCCTTCCTGGATGCAAAGATTTGGTATTCTCTTATACTGAATCCCCCCAGGAGAAGTTCGGAAGGTCCTCTGGTTCGAGGACTGTCTCTTGGTAACCCAGGGCTGGGCTCGGCTTCATAAATGCTCACTGGGTTGAATTAGCCAAGTGACCATGGGCAAGATGCAGTGACCCGAAGCAATGTGCTCACGCTGAGGCATGCTGAGTTTGAGAGACACCAGGATGGCCACATTCAGGAAGCAACAGAAGCTCCCAGGGAGAAGCTAGAAAGAGAAGAAGTCGTCACAAAGGAATTCTCCTTTCTATGACTTCAACGTTAACAGGGCATTTTCCTCATAACGCTTGGCTCATCCAATAGGGCAGGCAAGTGTTATCATCCTGGGGGAGTTTCTGTCCAGATCTGGCCTTTCATGAGGAAATGCTTCTTACCAAGAAGATCTGCAATTGCTCTCACTTTCCAGTGTTAGAGAGTAGCCTGGGAGCCTGCGAGTTTAAGAACCTTGTCCACATAGTCATGGGTTGGAAGCAGGCCTTGAACCCAGGCCATCCCGACTGGGGGACCAGAGACTTATGTCCAATATGTGCCCAATTTATAGATTGAGGAGACACTCTGCAGCCTGCTCAAGGCCACCCAGCTAAGAGGTCCCAGAGCCAAGCCTTAGACCCAGAGGTAGAGGCTCCTGGCCCGCTGTTTCATGTCCCCTCTCCAAAGACAGTGCGAGTGGCAAAGCGGAGAACTTCTTGGACAGGCAGAACCTGACCAGGGAAGGAGAGAGGTTCAGGGCCGCATATACTTGGAGGAGTCGCCAGAACTAGAGGAGCTGAAGGGGATGGAAGCCCAAAGGAGTTGGCCAACGGGGCCAACAGCACAGAGCTCCAAGGAGGAGGCGAGCACGAGAGGACCCGGCAGGACTTGGTTAGAATTTGAACTCCGTGGGATGAAGGCTGTGCCAAAACTGAGTGAAACCATGAGCCTAATCCCGCCCTGGGACAACTTGACTGCGTGGTAAGTTGAACGCCAGGACTAAAGTTGGATGATTCAGCTTTCTGAGCTCAAATCTGGCCTCAGACACTTCCTAGCTGTGTGATCCTGGGCAAGTCACTTCATCCTGTTGGTCTCAGTTTCCTCTTATGTAAAATGAGCTGGAGAAGGAAATGGCCACCTGCTCCAGTATCTTTGCCAAGAAAACTTCACAAAGAGTCAGACACAACTGAACAACAACGAAATCTCTCCCCTCTCCCCAGAGACCCAGTGTGGTATAAGATTTTTGCCCCCAAATATTGGGGGAAATGTGTGCATGTTTGTTCTTGCTCTCTCTTTGAAGGATGTTTGTAAACGTTAATTTGATGTTAAGTGACTAAATGGAAGTCAGAGCCTTTAAAACACCAGACCTTTAAAAATGGGGAAATACAATGGAGAGAATCCCCCAATGCCCTTCAAGGTACCGGAGAAGCTGGGCATGAGGGGTAAGACAGAACATATTACCCAGGAACAAAAAGAATATTTGAAAAAGAACATTTTCATTACTTATTAAGACCAATGTATGCTTAATAAATCAGAAATTACAATTCTATGGCTTCATGCAGGGCTGATTATGGCCCTCTTCGTGCCAAGGCCTGCTGTCTGCCAGTCATCTCCTATTTTTTCTGACCGTCACTCATTTGTATGTTGCTGTTTGCATGTCTCCCCCACTGCACTGTGAGCTCCTGGAAGGCAATCACCGAAGTGAGGGGAGCTGTTGTTGGGCTTTTCCCCCCTTTCTGTCTATCCCGGTGCATAGCGTAATGCCTGGCACATAGTAGGCATTTAATAAGTAAATGTCTGTTGATTTGAGAAGCTTACTGCTAACACTCAGGGGGGCAGTTTCAGGAACTTAGTAGGGACAGAAGCCAGACTCATGGCATAAGAGAGGAATAGGTTGGGGAAATGGGCCAGGCAACGGGTACAAACCATTTATTAGATTGACTTAGTAACTAAGGGAAGGAGAGAAATAAGAGGGTAGCAAGGAAAGGCTAGCAGGGCAACATCTTAAAAGATTTCTTCAATAAATATTTGCTGAAGACCCTACTATGTGTTAGGCACAAAGAAATATATGGCTGCTGTCTGCTGACAGTAACAGGGACATGGCAGCCTAGGACTTACTGAAAGGGAGTTACAGAAATGAGGTGAGGCCTGCTCCAACCTGGCCCCACCTGAACCCTCCAAGCTGATCTCTACTTCTCCTCTCACCTCCTACCTGATTTGATTCACACTGGACTGCACCCTCCCACCTCTGGGCCTTTGTTCGGGCCTGTCCCCACGCCTAGAATGTCCTCTCTCACCCTCCTAACCATTTTGAAAGCCTCCTCTGGAAACCTCCTTTGGACTTCATTAAAGTTCTCTGTTTTGCACCTCCCAAATTATGTAATATTGTATATTCTAATTCTCTAAATTTATCTCAGCTTCCTCAGTTCCCCAAGGGCTGGGGCCATGCCTCAGTGTCTAATCTAAGTTTTATATCTCCTCCACTGCCTCGTACAAGAGTGCTTTACACAGAGGGAGAGAAATGTTGGTAAAATGGACAATCTTTGAGCATAGAGCCTGGTTAGATCAATAAGATACCTGTGTGCCTCCATACGCAAACACTGAGGTTACTTCTAGCTGGGGTCATAGGGAGAAAGTAGGGTTGGAGCTGAGCTTTGAAATACGGACGAGATTTCATTAGGCAACGAGAATGGGCAAATCCATTCCAGGTGGGGCAAATGACACCAGCAAAGGCACAGAAATAGGAAAGCGTAAGGCCTGGCCTGACAATGATGGGGAGGCCAGTGCGGCTGGGTGAGATGAACTGGCTAGAGGGCTACAGGACTGAGAACTAGAGATGTCACTTGCAAAGCCAAGAACGTGATACCAAAGAGTTGGGGCTTCAGCCTGCAGGCTCCAGGAACTCTCAGCTGGGACAGCTGCCCAACCCAACTGCCACTTTAAGGACATTAATTTGCTATTCGGGATGGACAGAAGGGGAATGAGAAAAAAAAAAACACAAAAAACATACCTCAAATTTCTTAAGAAACTTAAAGTTTAGAAACTTCCTTCCTTCCTTCCTTCCTCCCTCCCTCCTTCCTTCCTTTCTTTCTTTCTCTCACTCTTTCTTTCTCGTACTCTTTCTTTCTCTTCCTTCCTTCCTTCCTCCCTCCCTCCCTCCTTTCTCTTTCTTT
>NC_058130.1:780783220-780872150 GCF_016433145.1 Gracilinanus agilis | reverse complement strand
TGAAGAGCAAGCTATAAGAAGCTATAAGAAAAGCTGCAAGAGATATGAGAAGACATCTTCCTATATTCTTCAAAAAAAAAGTGGGAAGGCCACAAATGTGAAATATTGCATATATTTTTGAACTTTTTCAAAATATTGACCATCTTTGCTGATTTTTTCTTCTCCTTTTTCTTTTTCCCTTAAAAATATTCTTTATCATATGGAATGGACACAGTAGGCGCTTCATAAATATGTCTTGGATCAAGTATATTGAAAATCTCAGCTGATACTTGTAGTTTCTTAACTCACTTGTAAAAAAGGCACTCCCCCCTCCCCCAGTCTCAATTGCTTCATTTGTAAAGTGGAGCCATGATCCCTGTCCTAATGACCTCTCCATGGGGTAACTGTGAGGCAAGCACCTTTGAATTTTAGGAAAATCTGAGTCATGACTCTAGTTCACAGATTTCAAGCAAGTGCCCAATCCACCAAGTTCCATCCCCACTTTATGTTCCTTCTGCCCTTTGTAGTTAAACTCCTCAAAAAGACCCAAAAAGGCATTTACAAAGTTCTTCCCTCATCCTCTTCTTTCTCCCTTAAGATCTGGCTTCCAGTATTATCATCCCACCAACACTGCTCTCTCCAAAGTCTCTAATGATCTCTTAGCTGCCAAATCCAATGACTTTTTCTCAATCCTCCTTCTTAATCTCTCTACATACTTTTACCCTGTCAATCACTCTCTCCTCCTGGCTTCTCTCTTCTCTTCTGGTTCTGCTCCCATGTCTCTGACCAGCCCTGCTCTGTCTCCTTTGCTGCCTTCCCTTCCAATCACACCCTCTAAGAACCCCAGGTGCCCCTCAGAGTTCTGTCCTGGGCCCTCTTCTTCTCTCCCTCCCTACTACTACAGCTGGCGACCTCGTCAGCTCCCAGGGATTGATGACCATCTCTACCGTCATGATTCTTAAATCTACCTGTCCTGCTGCATCGTCTCTGCTAGCCTCCAATCTACAACTGCCTCTTAGACATTTTCAACTGGATGCCCAGGAGACATCTTCAACCCAAAATGTCGAGAACTGAACTCATGCTCTTTCCCCCAAGCCCTCCTTTCCTCCCACCTTCCCTATTCATCTACAGCAGTGATTCCCAAAGTGGGCGCCACCGCCCCCTGGTGGGTGCTGCAGTGATCCAGGAGGACGGTGATGGTCACGCTTTTTTTTTGTATTACATTCTATTCTGAGTTCAATAAATAGTTTCATAATTTCCAGGGGCACTAAGTAATCTTTTTTCTGGAAAGGGGTGGTAGGCCAAAAAAGTTTGGGAGTCCCTGCTCTAGAGGCTCACATTCTCCTCTCAGGCTCACCCCCTAGGAGTCATCTTGGACTCTTCACCGTCTCTCACTCCCCAGATTCAAATGGATGCCAAGCCCTGTCAGCCTTTGCGATATCTCTCAAATACACCCCCTCCTCTCCTCTGACTCGACTCCTACTCTGGAGCCCCTCATCCCCTCGCAGCTGGACTTCTCCCCACTCCAGTCCATCCTTCATTCAGCCACCAAAGGGATTTTCCTAAAGCTCAGGTTCCACTATGTCTGTGTGTGTGTATATATACAATATATAATACATATACTTTTATATATATTATATATACTTATGTAATACATATACTTATATATATAATATGTAATATATATACTTTTAGAAATATACAATATATATTACATATCAATATCAATTCACTCCAGTGGCTTCTAACAGCTCCAGGATCAAACACAACATTCTGGATGGCATTCAAAGCCCTTCTTAACCTTCTCCCCTCCTACCTTTCCGGGCTTCTTCTACCTTAGGTTGTGCCATGTACTCTTTGATCTGGTGACACTGGCTTCCTGGCTGATTCAAAAGAAGATGCTCCATTTCTAGACTGTCCCCTGTGCCTGGAATACTGTCCTCTGCTCCAGCTAGCCTCCCTGGCTTTCTTGAAGCCTCAGCTAACCATCCCCTTCTAGAGGAAGCCTTCCCTCTGTTCATTATTTTCTCTTTATCCTGGGTAGAGCTTGCTTTGTATATGTCTGCTGGACGGCTGTCTCCCCCCTCCCCCTCCCTGCTAGACTGGGAACTCCCTGAGGGCAGGGGCTGCCTTTTCCCTCTTTTTGTATCCCAGGGCTTAGCACAATGTCTGGCACATGGCAGGAGCTAAATAAATGTTGGCTGATTGAATCAAGTCATAATATCCCCTAAAATATCCATGCGAAGCTAAGTGGAAATAGAGTTCTTCCAGTTGGCCTGAGAGAATGCTTTGAGTTCAGAATTCAAAGGAAGCTGAAGGGATATTATTATAGTATTTTATATATAATTGTGTAATTAATTTTATAACGATCAAGAGCCACGGGGCACAGCAGATACAGGGCTCATCTGGGGAGCTGGGAGACTAGCTCATGGCCTGTCTCCTCTTGGCCCAGGCAGGTCTGGACGCCTCCGCCATATTCACCTCTTGCCCGAAGGCCGCTCTTTTCTCAGTGACCCCAAGCTGCAGGCGTACAGTGGGAGACTTGAGAGAGGAGAAAGTTTAGAATGGCCCCAACCAGAGTGCGACACACCATCAGGCAGGATTAGCCTCGCGGCATGAGAGCCTGTGGAGGCTGGTGGTGAACTCCGCCGGCACAGCTCGGTCACTTCCTCCAATTCAGCAGCCAGAGCAGGCCATAGAGAGCCTCCTAACTGGCCTCGCCGGCTCCAGACTCTCCCCTCCACGCAAGTGAAGAACTAATGGTCTAAAAGCCTGGATATGACCCAGGCAAGAAGCTTCAGTGTTTCCCAGCTATCTCCAGGATAAAATGCCTCTCCCTGGACATGTCAAGTCCCCTAGGATCTGGCTCCATGTTTCCTCCCTGCATGGCACACTCCATCTCGTCTCGGGGCCTGGACACCTGTGATGAGGCCCACCTAGTCTATGCCTAGAAGAATGCCAGGCCCTCTTTCATGAGGAAGTGTGGGCTTCAGCGCCAGTGTATGTGGAATAATTGTATCCTCACACCCCTGGGCAGTAGTCCTGGCCTCAAGGAAGCAAAATGAACTTCCTTTAAAGAGCAGAAAACATAGAAAACAAACCTGCCATGTTAGGGCAAAATGGCACAGGGGGCCAAGCACTGGCACTGGAGGCAGCACCCGGGCATTTAAATCCTAATTTAAATCCTCTGCCCTTTACTATCTGTGTGACTTTGGGCCCCAGTTTCTCCTCTGCAAAAGGAGACAGGTGGCCTAGAAGACGTTCCAGATCCATGATCCCAGAGACTGATCAGGGCTTTGTCCACTTTCTCAGCCCCAGTCATCTGGGTTAGCTGGCTCTGGAATGGCCACAGAGCACTGGGCCTGGAGTCCCAAAGACCTGAGTGAAAATCCAGCCTGAGACACTTACAGCTGTATGATCCTAGGCAAGTCACTTAACCCTCTTTGCCTCAGTTTCCACATCTACAAAATGGGAATCACAGGACCAAATGTGATATGTGTAAAGCATTTAATGCAGTGCCTGGCACATAGTAGCTGCCTAATAAACACTTGTCCCTTTCCCTTCTGCCTCCCTCAGGTTGAATGAAGGGGGCATGATACTGGCATGATCTCTATAGCCTCTTCTAGCTCAAATTCTAGAATTCTATGACTTAGATTCAAATCCCAGATTAGCCACTTACTAGCTTGAGCAAGCTACCTTCTGGTTTCTTTAACTATAAAATGCGGATAATGACACACAAGTGAGATAATATTTGTAGAATCCTTTTAAAGCCCCAGAGGGTTCTATATTCTCCTCCTCCTCCTCACTGCTATGTTCTTATCTTTGTTAGAGCCCATTTGTATTCTTATTTATTATAATAATTACAGACATAATGTAGTATTCTTCATGAAATTCAGGGGGGCCAATCCGGCACTTTCCAAAGAAGAACCTAAAGTGGGGTGTCTCTGGGGAAAGCCCCCCTTTTTCTTCCCTCTCTTAGACTTTCTATAGTGTCTAGTGAATTCCACTGTTCCCGTGCTGTGGTCAATAGCCACCTATCCCCGTTATCGTATTCTCTGGTTAACACCATTATTCAGGACGGCTGATAGAGAAACGTGAAAAAAGGGAACTGTAACTGAACACTGACTTTTTCCAGTTTTATCTAGGTTTTAATTTTAAACATAAGTGAACCAAAATAGGCAGACCCCAATCAAGTGCTTCAGCCTCTCTGAAAAGGAAGATTGGGGGATGGTGGGAAAAAGGGCTGAGCTTGGACCCCAGACATGCCGGGAACTTCAGGATGTTCCCACGATACTGTGTTTGTTAAAAATACCTTCAATACCAAAAATGACAAAGGGTGCAACTAATCCTGTTAATTAAAGCCAAGAAAAATACAGTCAAGTTCAAGGCATTACACAGCCCAAATAGAAAGACTTCCATCGAGAAAAGAAATGTGTCACTGGTTTCTTTACAGGACATATTGGCACTATAAATACTTCATTTCCCCATAGCTATTCAGTTAACTATTACTGTGCCACTACAGATGTGAGCCTGGCTAAAAGAAGCCCATGAGAACTTGAATCCCTTCTTGGAAAATATTCACTGCCGGCGCCCCACCCACCCACCCAAATGCCTGTTCAAATTAGTCTCTGGATTTTCAATTTTTAAGGGTCAAGATCCAAGACTCTAGAGGCCTTTATCAACGGCATAGTCCAGACTCCCTAGCACTGATGCCAATTAGGTCAATGCTTCTTCCTGGGTTTTTTGGGGACTCATCTGCTAGGATTAAGGAGATTTTCTCCTGGGAAATTCAAAGTTATTTTTCAGCTCTCCAATAGCCAAGTGAAAACACTTTCCACCCAAAAGGCTATCACATGTTATTTGAAGCTTCTCTGCTTAGGGTGTTCCAATAATCATATGTTCATCATCACCTTTTAGCCCTTCCAAGGAGATCAATGATAATGTATCCTCTCCCCCCAAAATACACTCCTGACAAACTGCCTTCTATATCAAGCCTCTTCCTTTTGCAATCCATAATCCCAGAAACCTGGCCTCCTCATGATGACAAAGTCTTGCCCCCTCCTGCTTTGGACTAGAACCACACACGAGTCTGTGCAGGCATTTGCCTGACTTCTCATGTTCCTTTCAGGTCCTCCCTCACTCAGCAGCTTTCCCCCTCAGAGGTCAAGGGCATCCAGGTCCATCACTCTCTCTAAAGCCTGGAGGGAGGTAACGTTACTGGCCATTAAGCTACACTTTTTCCTTTCCCAAGAAAAGTATTGTAGTACTTGTTTCAGAGCCCTTATCGCCTCAGATCCAGCCCTTACAGACTCCCACATATTCGAAGCACTCATCTTCCAGGTCATCTCCCATGTCTTGCATCTTCTCTCTAACTCAGCTACACAAAGGGATGGTCAAGGAAGGTCTTCATCTTTGTCATCACTTAAATAGCTCCAAATTCTCAAATCACAACTTGGAAATTCCCCTATTCTGTCCAGGGATTAATTGATTGATTGCTTTCCCTCCTTTTCCTTCCTTCCTTTCTTCCTTCCCTCCGTTCTTTCTTTCTTTCTTTCTTTCTTTCTTTCTTTCTTTCTTTCTTTCTTATGTATTGGTTTGTTTGTTTATTTACTTATTTGTTTTTAAACCCTTACCTTCTGTCTTAGAACTTAGAACTGATTCTAAGAATTGCTTCCAAGGCAGAAGAGCAGTAAGGGCCAGGCAACTGAGTAACTTGCCCAGAGTCCCACAGCTAGAACATGTCTGAGGCCAGATATGAACCAACTCTAGGCATCCCATCTCCAGGCCTGGCTCTCTATCCACTGGGCTACCTAGCTGCCCCTGACCACAGCTTACCTATCCATACTTCCCTGTTCCTTATCCTATCCCAAATGCATTCTTTCTCCTCACTACAACCTCTAACCATGCCATTCCTCTTTGGTTTTCCCCATATCCTCACTTCTGCTCTGATGTCACTTTCTTACCTTTGTAAGAATCTTGACACTAAAGTTGGCTACTTGATCTTTACTCAGTCCTCCACCCTGGAATTCCTTGGTCCTTGGCCTATATTATTGATCATCTCTTTCCAAATGCCAAACCTGGATGGCCCTGAGCATCCACCTTTCCTATTCTTCCTCAGATCAGATCTCTCCAAAATACCAATGGAAGAAGTACAATGGCAATGACTGGGCCAACTACAAATTTAATGCTATCTAATTTTCATGGTAATCAGTCTTTGCTTTCTTTTGCTCCCTCCCTCACTCATGGAGAAAGCAAGAAAAACAATACCCACTGCAAAAAAGTCTTGTCCTGCAAATTCCTAAATTAGCCTTGTCAAAGAGTTAAAAGCAGCTAGGTGGTACAGCAGATAGAGCGCCAGGCCTAGAGTTAGGAAAACTCATCTTCCAAATTCAGCCTCAAACATTTATTATTTGGGTGTCCCTGGGCAAGTCACCTAGCCCTGTTTGCTTCAGTTTCCACATATGTAAAATGAGCCAGAGAAGGAAATGGCAAGCTACTCCAGTATATTTATTTACCAAGAAAGCTCCAAATAGAGTCACCAAGAGTTGGACCACAAAAAATGACTAAAGGAGGGGAGGAGAGGAGGGGAGAGAAAATATGCTTTGAGTTGCATTCTACAGGTATGGAATTATTGTTGTGTTGATCAGAGTTCCCAAGTCTTTCAGAATGAACTGTATTTACATTAGTGTTACTTTATATATTGGTCTCCTGGTTCTGCTCACTTCACTTTATATCAGTTCATATAGGTCTTCCCAGGGTTCTCTGAAACTATACCTTTCATCATTTCTTACAGCAAAATAATATTCTATCACAATTATGTACTAATACTTGTTCTGCTACTCCCCAACTGATAAGCATCCTCTTAGCTCCCAGTTCTTTGCTTCCACAAAAAGCTGCTATTTTTGTATATTTTTGTAAATATGGGTTCTTTTTAACTTTCTTTGATCTCTGGGGTATGTAGACCAAGTATCAATATCACTGAGTCAAGGGGAATGCACAATTTTATAGACCTCTGGGTATAATTCAAATTGTTTTCCAGAATAGTTGAACTAGTTTATAGCATCCAAACTTCTTGTCTTCTCAAGTTGTCTACACCAGACTGTCACCATTCTACTTAGCCAAGGATCTCAATTCAGATTTTCCCCAGAAAGTCAGTCATCTGATATGAGTGGCCTCTTCTCCCCAATCTGGCTCTTCAAATCCCCTCATTGTTTCTCTCCTCCTTTGCTCTAGTCTCTAAGGAGGAGGTGGGTGGCCCTTCTTTTTTTAATTATTATTTTTTAAATTTTTGTTAAAACCCTCACCTTCCATCTTGGAGTCAATACTGTGTATTGGTTCCAAGGCAGAAGAGTGGTAAGGGTAGGCAACGGGGGTCAAGTGACTTGCCCAGGATCACACAGCGGGGAAGTGTCTGAGGCCAGATTTGAACCTAGGACCTCCCGTCTCTAGGCCTGGCTCTCAATCCACTGAGCCACCCAGCTGCCCCCCTGGGTGGCCCTTCTTGACAAGACCAATCTATCAGTTTATCCTCAATCTCATTCTGTTCATCTTCCCTAGGAGATGGACTCTTCTAATCATCCTACCTTATTTCTCAAGTATATAGAGAACTAAGTCAAATTTGTAAGAATCTGAATCATTGGGGGCAGCTGGGTAGCTTAGTGGATGGAGAGCCAGGCCTAGAGAGGGGAGGTCCTAGGTTCAAATCTGGCCTCAGACACTTCTTAGCTGTGTGACCCTGGGCAAGTCACTTGACCCCCATGGCCCACCCTTACCACTCTTCTGCCTTGGAGCCAATACAGAGTATTGACTTTAAGGCAGAAGGTAAGGGTTTAAAAAAAAAGAATCTGAATCATTCCCTAATTGGTTAATGACCCAACTGATCAAAGAATATGAACAGGCAGGTTTCAGAAAAAGAAATCAAAGCTATCTATAGTTATAAAAAATGCTGAAAACCACTATTGATTAGAGAAAAGTAAATTAAAAACACGTCTGAGGTACTACCTCAAACCTACTAGACTGACCAATATGACAGAAAAGGAAAATGACAAATGTTGAAAGGGATAGAAGATAATTGGGACACTAATGCACTGTTGGTGGAGTTGTGAAATGATCCAATCATTCTAGAGTATAATCTGAAATTATGATCAAGGACTATAAAGCTATGCATACCCTTTGAAAACTCAGCAATACCACTACTAGGTCTACATCTCAAAGACATAAAAAAAAGGAAAGGATCTGTTTGTACAAAAATATTTAGAGCAGCTCTTTTTGTGGTGACAATGGATGAGAAATTGGGAGGACATCATTGGAGAATGGCTAAACAAGCTGTGCTGTTATTGTTTGTCCTTCATTTCCAAAGGGGACCAATGACATCATGGGAGGACGGATTTAAGTAAGGTTGAGTTGCACAAAGTTGTCAGCCTTACTCACTCTTCCAGTCACTGAAGTCCAGTGGCAAGACAAAAACCAGAACAACTGGTGATAGCCTGGATGCAGTGGGTGGCATTGGTGTCTTCCATGAATGACCATCCTCTAAGTGCTCCACAGCCCCTGCTTCAGGTGCTTTCATGGCCATGGGAACAAACTGTAAACTGTTCTCATCACCATCAGGGGAAGTCTTCACATGCTTGGGGGACACCCCCCCCAACTCATTGAAGCGTTTGAGGCCTATTGGTTACCCTCAACCTGATTTAGCTCCATTTGCCAAGACGGTTTTACCAAGGTGTTGCCATTGTGCATACTACACCTTCTTGGAGTCACAGGTGAGAGTGAGGTGAAAAGTGGGCATCGAAGGTGGCTCTGCAGCCCTGAAAAGAAGCCCTCACACCAGATGTGCTAGTCCTCCCTGAACACGCTATCCTGTGTGCTCTGAGAAATGATGAGCAGGATCATTTCGAGAAAACCTAGAAAGACTTACATGTACTGATGCAAAGTGAAGCGAGCAGAACCAGGAGAACAGTGTGCACAGGGATAGCAATAACGTACCATGACCTGGACAGTTCCAAAGGTCTCGTGACGGAAAATGCTATCCCCCTCCAAAGAAAGAACGGATGGAATCTGAATGCAGACAAAGCATACTCTTTTTTACTTTGTTTTCCCCTTTTGGTCTGTGTTTTCTCTCACAACATGACTAATATGGAAATATGTTTTGCATGACTGCACATGTATAACCTATATCGAATTGCTTGCTGTCTCAAGGAGGGAGGGAGTAGTGGAGAGGGAGGGAATTCAAAACTAAAAAATTTTTAAAGCAATGTTAAAATTTGTTTTTACGTCTTATTAGAAAATAAATAAAATACTCTTTTTAAAAAGCTCCTTTTGCAATGGCGACGTAAGTGAAGAGAAGGTGGTCCTACCACTGCTCGGCTCAGAATACACCGGGGATGTGGTTTTTGGTTCTAGATCGTTCTGACATTGTGGGGAGCATTAAGACAAACTGGAGAAAGCCTGAAGGAAAATGAGATGGGGGGGAAGGATGGAAACCATGACCTGTGAAGGTTCATTGGAAAGAGGACAAAGAACAATTACCATGGGTGTGATCCCCAAGACACAAAGGGAAGGGCCTTGAGAAGGCAAATTTAGACTTGCCCTGCTTGGCCCCTGGGGACCATCTGCAGGGGAAGAGACTTGGGCTGGATGGGCTCCCTGGGCTCCTCCCTGGATGCTGCAGAGAAGGGAGAGCCTGGCTCTGGAGTCCTTTGGGAGACAGTTCTACAGAGGCTGTTCACACTTTGGGAAGCAGAAAGGGGGTCCCCAGGGTCCAGCCTTTCCCCCTAAGGTTCTCTGAGCCTCTCAGAGCCCACCATGCTTCTCCAGGTACAGAGGGTCCCTCTACAAATGCCCCTGAGGATGGTGATCCCAGCAGAAGCCAGGCTTTCTTCATGCTTTGGATGGGTGTTAATGGCACAAGTGGTCCAAGTCTAGCCACGATAAGCACTGCCCCCTTGTGGCTGTTTCTGACCACCATTTAAAAGGCCAGAATTAAACAAAGGGCCAGTAGCTTTCCTGCTCTCCAACCTGGAAGAGGCTGCCTTGTCCAAGCCCTCACTCGAGGTGCCCAGGGCCCAGACAACACACGGGAATTGGCCCCTAGGCAGCCCCCAAGAAACAAGTACCTTACGAGCTGATTACCTCAAAAAGGACCTTAGGTGTCCCCCAGGACTTGGCCTGGCCCTTTCCTCTGGGTGCCCATCTCCGGATTCAGAGCAGAGACCCTCCCTACCCCCCTGCCTCTACCCCACCCCCAAAGCCAACCCGCCACCTCAGCTTGTCGTTTTATGTCCTCGGTCTCCTTCCTCTCCAGCCCTGTCCAGGCCCTCACTGCCTCTCACCTCCTAGCTGGTCTCCCTCACATTCCTCAAATGCCCATCTGGCTAGGTCACTCCTCGCCCAATGATCCGCTGAGGAGGAGCATGACGCCAGAGCTGGACGAGACCTGAGCTCAGATCCAAATTCTTACTCGATATGTCCACATTTCTGGGCTCCTTCCACACACGATGGCCCAGTGTCACTGGCCTTCCTCCCTAGCCCCCAGTGGACCGTGAGTGGACTCTGCATGCCAGAAAGGCTCCTTCCTCTCTGCCCCGCCACACACCGAGCCCCGGACACAGAGCATCGACTGCTGCTTTCACTAAGTCCCGGGCACCGAGCACAAGGCGGGCCAGACTTTTCAGGATGGCTTCCACGGTCACGGGGGAAGGGCTCCTAAGACTGTGAAAGGGAAGGTGGCCAAGAGATTACTCTGAAAGAGAGATGTTGTTGACTGCAGTTAGAGAAATACTTGCTGCAGCCTGAATTGCCCAACGGACAGAACTAAGCAAGGCCGCTCACTCCTTTTTGCCCCACGGAGCGGCCTCCTGACACCTCCTCACGCCCTCCTCTTCTTTCTAGGGCCAAGTCTGACAACAGGAGCCCAACCTTATAAGGGGATGACGTTTGTGGCGCTGTGATGGAGATGGATGATGCAGGGGGAGGTTAAAGGTGATGCCCCGAGAAGGACGGTCTCTGGCACCCACCCAAAGCCGACTCTCCTTCCCTGGAGTTATGCAAACCTCGTACAATGCTTAGAAGAACTTGAAGCACCCAGGCTGGCTGGAATGCAAAACAGAAGGGGAACTGAATGTTTATTTTCTCAGCAAAGCCAAGGAATGTGAGCCCATTTCCTCTCTGCTCCACCCCACATACCACACAAGCTCCCAAGCCCCAAAACTTCTGTCCCAGGCCCCCTCCGAAGGTTCTCCAAAGCCTCTGCATCGCACACATACAACGTCCCCGTTTCCCATGCCAGCATCTGTAACTCCGAAGGCAGCCTGGCCGGCAGCAGGCGAGACCCTGGAGCCGAGGCCACGAGGCGCAGGAACGTGCAGTGAAAGAGCCCAGACTCTGGCCCGTACAATGACCCGCACGTTCTAGAGACCGACAGCGAAACAGGCGAGGAGGCGACCGGCCGCAGGCGCGTGGCTTCCTCTGCTGCTTCTCCAGAGCAGATGGCGGCAGGAGCCTGAGGGACAATAGAGGGGCCCTCCGTGGCTCCGCGGTGAGAAAGCCACGACTTCGTCCCCCGGCTCTTCTGCCTTACAACCAAAACACAGTATCGATTCTGAGATGGAAGAGCGAAAAGAAAAATAGTGACAACAAAGAGAAAAAAGAAATAAAAATACAAGTGGGAGTCCCCAGAGTCTATGTCCTGCTTCTCTTTTCCTGGCCTTCGGCAGGCCTTCCGCCTCCAGGCACCTTCCCTCATTTATAAGTAATGCTGTCATGGCCAGGCCTTCCCCAGGGGTGTCAAAAAGATCAGGAATCCTAGATGAACAGCTGCTGGTTTGGGGACAGAAATGGCCCAGAATTGCCCTCTGTCAATACCTTCTCCCGGTCATTTTACCTTCACCTTAGGGGTGCAGAGGGGCTGACTAGGATGCATAATGACTCCCTTCCCTCTCCGGATGCTCGAGGAGACGCCAGGGCAGCATCCAGGTCGCCAGCACCAGCCTCTGGGTGCATCTTGGGCCATCCAGATATATGTATAGAGAGAGAGGCCCGAGATGGTGGTCCACCCTCCTCCTCCTGAGAAGGCCTGGCCTGAGGTCTCCCTCTCTCTCCTTCCCCCAGTGCTTGGGGAAACTCCTCTTTGCTGCTTCCAAGTTCCTTTACCTTCTAAGTGTCTCTTCAGTCAGGCATTATGGCAAAGCTGTTAGCCGCCTGCTCTTCAAACTGTGTGTGATGTGCACGCCGAGAGACAAGCTGTTCCAACTGCCTTCTGACCACCGGGACTTGCCATCCACTCGATTTTCCCCATGTGGATGGCCAGGCTGCACCTCTTTCTAGGCTTCTGGGTCTCCCTGGGCAGAGTGCGGAGTCCCAGGGCTTTACTGGCAAAAGGGCCTCGGGCAGTTATCTCGTCCTCTGTCTGTGCTGGACGCTCCCCACGAGAGTACCAAGGAGCTCCGGGAAGCAGACGCCTCCTGGTCTGGCCTTTTCTTGATTTTGGTAGCCACTGTGAAGCACTGCAAGGACTCTGGAGGATTCTGCCGCCTGGATGGCAGATGGGGCAGGGACGAGAGTCCTCTCTCCTTTCGAGGAATGGAGTCTCAGAGGTCACACGGCTAGGAGATCACCACCACCATCAGCACTCTTACTGCTTGTTCTCCTCAGTAACAGAAACGGAGAAGAAATGAGGAACCACAAAGCAGAACCAGAACAAAGGATGCTGTCCACAAAATGCATTATTAAAAAGACGGGATGTTGAGGCGGTCAGAGAAGGCAGACAGATGAACCGGCTCCTGAAAACACTGTGGAGGGGGCTTCCCCCAAGCCCCCAATCATGAACCGAAGGGAGGACACAGGATGGGGAGAGGAGAGACCTCAATCTGCAGCCTTAGAACCGTGGCCCACAGGGATGAGACCCCCAGCTCCATCACCACTCACACTCCCATGGTGCTTTCTGGCTCATGATGTCCCCAAGAGGCAGGGGTCCCCAGTTTTGAGGAAAAGAACTGATGCCTGGCGCTCACGGCCCCAGGCCAGGCTCTCTTTCCACATACTGGGCTGCCCTCAATGGGGCCCATGGCACTCCTGGGACTTGCCTACGCACACCTCCCAGAAACATCCTCCCAACAGACACTGAGCCCCATCTCTGCAAGGCGCTGTCCCTGCCAATGAGGGCGAAGCTTCTAAGAAGGACGAAGGAGTCCGGTGCCGAAAAGCCACAGCAGCCACCGGGACGAGTGAACGCCTCTGGGAGAGGCCGTGTGTCCGAGCCGGCCTGCCCCACTGCCGTCCACACTGGACAAAGGAAGAGACGAGTCAGCTCTCCTTGAAGCAGACGCTTTGCCAAGGCCGTTCCCAGCCCTGACGCATTTGCCAAGGCTGTGCTGTGCTGGGCGGAAGTTCACTGTTCAAAATCTTGGAGTCTCACAAACCAGAAACTGACTCTTCCTCACAGTCTGCGCCCCGAAATCTCCCGAGAGGTGGCGTGAGACAATGGCGGCATTCAGAGGAGACCGAGGCTGGGCGCACCCCGGCAAGCTGGGCCCTCTCCATCCCTCAAGGCAGCCGGTCTGTGGGGACGCATCGGCACAAGCGAGGGGCTCCTCTGCTGGACAGCGTGAGTCCAGGAGACTGACCTATGGTGCACTGAAGGGGGCAGAGACGGTCGAGGCAGTGCGATGGAGGGGGCGGGTTACGCTCTAGACTTCTCACGGCGACGACAGCTGAAGGAAAAATGGCAGGAGGGGCAGGAGGCCCCCCGGACCTCCCAGGGCACCCAGAGGGGGACTGTGCTGCCTGCATTAATAGCCCTTCTTAAAGAGACCACCCAGCAGCAAAGCATGTAAAGGAGGCAGACAGCCCACAGGAGCCCCCCAGGGCCCCAGGCCAGAGAAACACGACATGTTCAGGAACCAACAAAGAATGAAAAGGTCGGCCATACTCCAAGCAGGGCTTTTATGCCGGAGTTGAGCCAATTTGAAAACAGTTTTTAATCATGTGGAACCCTGGTGGGGACCCAGCTGCAGAAGGACAACGAGCGAGGCCCAGGACTGAAGGGAACAAGGCTGGGCCGGGGCGTCCGTGGAAACCAGGCAGGCCGCTCCCGGCCACAAGGCCCACCTCACAGCACCGACGCTCTCTAGGAGGCTGCAAGCCAGCGAACACCCTGACCTGGACAGGATCCGAATGAGGGACCATGCAGAAGCCATGCAAAGGGGCAAGGAGGAAAGGCCTAAAGAGGCCATCCGCAACCAGCGCCCAACAGCACCCTGCGTGGGAAAGCGATACCAAAGGCCTCTGTGGGGAAGGAAGGGCCCAGCAAAGGTTCAAGGATTAGAAGGAAGCCTCCAGCACGCTGAACAGAGACGGGAAAGAGTCTCTAAGACCTCCTGCGTGCCAGGCATTGGGCTAACTAAGCACCTTACAAGTATGATCTCATCTTATCCTGACAACCCCTTTTACAGATGAGGAAACGGAGGCAGCCAGCGGTTCAGTGACCTATCCAGGGTCACACAGCAAGGAAGTGTCTGAGGCCGGATTTGAGCTCAGGTCTTCCTGCTCCAAGTCCAGCATTCACCTCAAAACTGACTGAGAAGCCAACACAAGAGGAAGTATGGCCTGGTGGGAACAAGCCAGGTTTGGGAATCCCAGCTTTGCCATTCCAATCATTTAATGTCTTTCGGCCTCCGGCTCAGTTTCCCATTTTGTTAACGGTCAGGGTGGGCCCGATTACCTCTGAGGTCCCACTTGCACTGAGAACACACAATGAGGTTTTCAGGGTCTCGGTCTGGACCCCCCTTTGGGCACATTCTGGATCTAAGCACTGGCCTCCAGGTTTAGAACAGATTCTGTTCCGAGGCCAGCAATAGGCAGAAGCCTCGACTGCACGAAGGGGCAGAAGAGACTCAGCAAGACTGAGCCTGCTCCTAGTGTGTGAGAGGTCCTGGGCTCAGGGCCAAGGACGCAGACGAGTGGCCCCTGCCTCCAAGAGGCACACGTGGACAGAGAAGAGAGGATACACGAATGACTACAGGAGGGAGTCTTGCAACCAGAGGCCAGCAGAGTCTTCAAGGAATTTAGGATTCTACAAGGCAGACGGGCTAAAGGAGGGGATTCCAGACTTGGGGATAGGCAGTGGGGGCCAAGCCTCCTGCCCAGAAAGTGTTAATACCCAGAGAATTTCAAGAGATCACTGGAAGAGAGAGAGAGAAGACAGAGACAGAGACAGTGATAGAGACAGACAGAGGCAGAGACAGAGGCAGAGAGAGACAGAAAAACAGAGACAGAGAGAATGAGAGAGAGAGAGAATAAGAGACAGAGAGAGAGAGAGAGAAAATGAGAGACAGAGAATGAGAGAGAGAAAATGAGAGATGGAGAGAAAGGGAGAAAGACAGAGAGAGAAAAGAGAGACAGAGATAGAGAGAAAGAGAGAGACAGAGAGACAGAGCCAGAGCGCTCAGGCTCCACTAGGAGCAGGAAGAGATGAGCTGGGGGGCTGCTTCCACCACTGGGTGAGCAAACACTACGAGTAACATGGAGGTGACTTTCTGGAGGAAAAGGTTCATACATCCTCTCCCTACCTGGCCCAGAGCACTTAAGGTCCCCCTCGCAGGGGGCTCCCTCCTAGGACTCAGTGCTGGGGACCTTCCAGGAGAAGAGACATGTGGCCCCCCGGTGTGGAGCCCAACCAGCCTCCCCGAGCTCGGGACTCCTGACCCAGGAGGAGCTGCCAGGGAACAAGGCTGAGGGAAGGGCATCATGAGAGGGAATGTGTCTGAGGGCAGACAGGGTGGCTCCTTTCCAGTCCATCCCCAGACCCAGCCCAGCTTACAGTACCCTCCGTTGGGTTTATAAAAATTCTCATCACACAGGAAAGACCGTCCAGAAGCTGCCTCGAGAAGACTCCGCTTTCGGCAAAAGGGAGGTCTCCCGACTGCTTTTTTCAAAGCATAAACAACGCCAGTGTTTTCTTTGGGGGGGGGCACTATTTTTAATCTAGAGAAGCCCCGGACGAGCTGTCGGGGCATCCTTACCTCGGCTTCCTTCTGCTGAAGGATCCGGTCCTTGTCGACCCCCTCCTCCCCTTCGGGCCTAGAAGACACAAACACGGCACAGCCTGGGTCAGGCACAGCCAGGAGGATCCCAAAGGTGTCTGAGCGCCCTGGGCAGCACCCTCAATCCACCGTGCAGTCCAGCCCAACCCCGGCCCAGGAGGCCCCACTCCCTTCCTCATGAAGCCATGGTCTAGTGCCCCTGGGATGTGCTCTCTCTCCCTCTGGTGTCATCCACAGCACAGACTGCTGGGGAGGCAGGGCAATGGCACCGTCAAGAGTTTCATTCACCTGGAGAGTTAAGTAATGTAGTCAGTGGCCTGCTTTGGAGTCAGGGGCCCTGGATTCGAATCCCCACTCTAACAATACATGACTTGGACCAAGCCATTCATCTCTTGGGACTTGGTTTCCCCTTGGTAAATGGGAAACTGAAAGCCTCCTAGAAATGTGAACCATCCTACACCTTAAATTGGTTTTCAGGGTTTATTTGCTAGTAATCAAACCACACTTTCTAATAGCCCCCAAAATTCCCATTTTAGCAACCTGAGACAGAAAGAAGAGAAATGTCCTTGGGCATATGCCAGTACCCAGGGAAGTCACTCAAGGCCAGAACAGAACAGAAGGGAGCCAGGAAGAACTTATGGCCAGAGATGACTGTGACTGTGTGGGCCAAGGGCGAAATGAAAATGTGAAGAAAATGCCCCGGAGGGGGAGTCCAGCTGGAGGAAATGACAGCAAAGTCCTCTGTCCCAGCCCTGAAGCCAGATCACCCCTCATTGCTGCTACTCTGGGAGCCCACTCCGGTCCAGGACTCTGAGCGGGGCCTCTGTGCCCCACTCCCCCAACTCCCACCTACCAAACCACTCACCAGCCTGGCGGTCAAGGCCAGGGGGCCGGACCAGAATCCCCCACCACAAGCAAAGCCAGGGGACCGGACCGCACTCACCCGCCGCTACGTTTGAGCCTCTCTGATCGGAAGTTCTCATAATGCAGATCTTGGGTCACTTCTTGTAGGTCCTGCATGTGTGTTCTAAAAAGAGTCCACACGTGTGCTGGGTTAGCATGGTTTTTCCCCCTTTTTTTAATTAAGTACTAACTTGTCCTTCTAGAGAAGCTCTGTTTAGATTGTTTCTTCCCACGGGCCAATTGCCCAAGTCACGAGGCTTCATCATCATGCACAAAAACACTGACTCGGGTTTTGCCCTGGGCTCCTGACTAACGAACTGGCATCAGACTCCCATTTCCTGCTTTTCTTTGACTTCTAACAAAATTCACCATCTCCCCAAATCCCCCTCAAATTTAGGAAATGTACAGCCCGAGGACCAAGCACAGAGTCTGGTACACAGAAGGTGTTTTTTTTTTCTTTTTTAACCCTTGTACTTTGGTGTATTGTCTCATAGATGGAAGATTGGTAAGGGTGGGCAATGAGGGTCAAGTGACTTGCCCAGGGTCACACAGCTGGGAAGTGTCTGAGGCCAGGTTTGAACCCAGGACCTCCTGTCTCTAGGCCTGACTCTCACTCCACTGAGCTACCCAGCTGTCTCCACTGAGCTACCCAGCTGCCCTACACAGAAGGTTTTTAATAAATGCTTGACTGCTCAGAATGTCTTAACTATACGTTAATGGTTTAGTTTTCCTCAAGGGAAGGAAAGGAGAGAGAAAATTCAGACATGACAATAAAATGGATTAAAAAAAAAAACCAAAACCTTTACCTTCTGACTTAGTAACAACTCTAAAATAAAAGGACAAGGGCTAGACAATGGAGGTCACACTTTCCTCCTGCTGTCTGCCAGGAGAGAGGGAGGATGCTACGGCAGCTATTCTCCCTAGACCTCCACCAGTTTCTATATTACTGTGGGGACACACTGGGCAGAGAGCTGAGCCTGGAGTCAGGAAGAGCCAAGTTCAAATCTGGCCTCAGATACTTCAGATACTCGGCCCTTCGCCACTATCTGCCTCAGTTACCTCACTGTAAAGGGGGGATCATCATAGCCTCTACCTCCCAGGGTTGTTGCCCAGACCAGGTGAGATATCTGTGCAAACCTTGAAGCTCTATGTCATTGCTGACTGTATTATGGTTGGTTGTTGTGTGTTGATACTGGTATGATGTCCAAGTTGTGGGACAGTCGCTGTCTCTTAGTTTTGCTTGTCTGATTCTACATCAGTTCATACCAATCTTCCTATGTTTCTCTGAATGCCTCACATTTGTCATTCTTTATTACATAATAATATACCAGAATTTTCTAGGCATTTTTCCATTGAGGAATGAGGGAAGAATCAATGATGAAGCACCTGCTGTGTGCCAGGCATTGTGCCAAGGGCCTTACAATGGTTAGTTCATTTGATCCTGGAACAATCCTGTGGAGTAGGCACTGGTATTGTCCCCATTTGACAGCTGAGGAAACTTCTGAGCTAAGGGTCATACAGCTAGTAAGCATCTCAGGCCAGATTTCAACTTGGGTCTTCCTGGCTCCAAGTCCAGTGCTCTAGGCACTCTGGCACCACCTAGTTGCTCCCTGAGTCATTCACTTTGTTGCCATAAAATAAAGAGTATTATTTGATATAAAAGTTTTAGTATATAATGGACCTTTGTTTCTGACTTTGATTTCTTTGGGGTATATGTCCAATAGTGGCATCATGGAGTCAAAGGGCATGGATAGTTCAATAACTTTTCTTGCATCGTTCCAAAGTGATATTCAGAATGATTGGACCACTTTTCAGTTCCACCAACAATGCATCAGTGTGTGTATATTCCCATATTCATTCTATCAAAAATGCATAGTGTGCCTATCATCCCACATCTTCTCCAACACTGACTCTTCATCTTTTCCCCCTCTTGACAATTTACATAATTTGAGGTAAAATTTTGTAGATTTTTCATTTGAATTTTTCCTACTATTGGTGATTTGAACCATTTTTTCATGTAGTCATTTATTTTGAAAACTATTTGTTCATATCTTTGATCACTTAGGGGGATGTTATATGTTTACAGAAATTCTCTATATATTTTATTTTAAAAAACAAAATGTATACATTAATATTGAGAGCTGGAATAGAATGCTGGCTTCTCCAAGCAGGCTCTGGATAGATACTAGGATGGGCCTGATGTCATAGGGCTGACCATTTGTCCTGGAGGATCCTTGAGGACCACTTTTCCAAATCTATAGCCTTGGGTGTCCACACTGGGATGGTAACAGCATGTGACAAACTTCACAGGGGGAGTATTATGAGGGGTAGGTGCTGGAGAACTGCAGGGAAAGCTTGAATTCTGGATCTTCCTTTGCTGTCCCAGCTGCCCCGTGGCTGGTCCCAATCCACTTGAAAGATTGTCTGACTCTGGGAAGGCAGAAATTCCTTCAGGTCAACAGCTCCTACTGTAGCCCCTTGCCATTCCCCATAAGTGAGACTGGCTTGGGCTGCATCTGCTCCAGGAGGCTCCCTGTGATCCATGCCTCAACCTCTCTGTGATGTGAGAAGTCCTGGGATTCCTCTCAGGAACTCGCCAAGGCGGCTTTCACATTAGAAACTGTACAGTCATTCTGCCTGTCCTAGCCTTCGCGTTAGACGGCACACTCCCTGACAGAACTCACAAAGGCAGTTTTGCCCAGTGGAAAGAGTGACCATGCTTTCCCAGGATCCTTTGCTAGAACAACCTGCTTCTCTTCTCCCTCAGCACTATCTCACTCGGTGACCTCCTCGGCTTCTTGGGCCCAACCTCTATGCAGAGGATTCCCAGTCTGTGCATCCAGCCACAGTCTCTCACCTGAGCTAGTCCTGCACAACGCCCAATCCAATACGCATTTATGAAGAGCCTCCTCTGAGGCAGGCACTGTGCCAGCTCTGGGGAGGCCGCTAATTAAAAGAAAGCCAGCGCCTGCCCTCAGGAGCTCCCCAACCTCTAGCAAGGAAGGCCCTGGGAGGAGTTGGGGGCTCCCCAACCATCCGATCAGAGGGGAGAGGAGGCTGAAGGAGATGGAGCTGACCAGGGCTTGAGTCAGCAGCTTCTGTTGGCATGGAAGCCAGGCGAGGCAGCCGCCGCCAAGTGGAGTGAGGATCCCCAATGGGATGCCCCACAGAGCACGAGTGTCAAACTCACGGTCACATCTGGCCAGACCAGATTAAGATGAAGTTGGGAAATGTTTTTTTTTAAATAAATGAAAATGTAATGCAGCATAGAGAAGGCCAATTTGTGGTTCTCTAAGTGTGTGGAGGACCTCAGCCGCAGCCATCTCTACTGTAACATCCAAAAAAGGACGAGCTCTCTCCCCAAAACCTCTTCCCAACTTTCTTGCTGCTATGGAGGCCATTCTTGTTAATCTAGCCTGAAACCTCGGGTCGTCTCGATTCCTGACTCAAACTCCATAGATCCAGAGATCGAATCTGCTGCCAAGCCTTGTCCTCTGCCCCTTCACAGCACGTCTCCCCTGTGTCCCAGCCATCACCCCAGGCCAGGCGCTCACCCCATCTCCTTCAGACTAGGGCGACAGACTCGTGGCTGCTTCCCTGGCACTCCAGTCCATCCCCGCTGCTCCTCCTTGACTCAGCTGCCGAGGCGACTTTCTTAAAGGCGGCATCGGTGACTGCGGCCCCTGCCTTCCCCCTCCCCTCTCAGCTTCCCACAGCCCACACTCCATCTCCTGACCCTGGATCTTTGCACACACCATTTGCCCTGCCATGCTCCCCTGCAGCCTCCTCAACACTGGACTAATCCCACTTTCTGCAGGAGGCTTTTCCCAAGTCCAGCAGGAAATACCCTTTGAGAAAGTCTGGACAAAGACCTGAGGGGGAAGCAGCCACAAGTTGGCCTGTATCTACCACACCACAGGCCTCAAGGACCCTTTTGTCTGAACTCCTGGCCCTGGCCTCGTCTCTTGGGCTTGATGCAGTGAACAGAATGAGACACGGGGCTGGGCAAGGTCTGTGCGTGTGTGCCAGGAGGGAGCAGGATGCCCTCGAACCGCTCTGGCCTGAAGTTTCACGCTGTTCCTTTTCTTGGAAGTGGCAGGTTCTAGCCTCCAGGCACCTGAGAATGAATGCTGTAGGAGCTGAAAAAGCCTTCTCTGCTGCACTGTGTCCTCAATCCAGGGCTGCCCATGCCAGCCTGGGGAAAACACTCCAGCTGCATTCCTGGCTGAGGCTGGCATCCCTAGAGTTGTTGTTCACTTGCTTCAGTCGTGTCTGACTCTTCAGGACCCCATCTGGGGTTTTCTCAACAAAGATCCAGGAGTGGTTTACCATGTCCTTCTCCAACTCATTTGACAGATGAGGAAACTGAGGTCAACAGGGTGAAGTGACTTGCCCAGGATCACACATCTACTAAGTCTCTGAAGCTGGATTTAGACTGAGGAAGGGGAGTCTTCCTGACTACAGGTGTGGCACTCTACCTACTGCACCACCTAGCTACCCTGGCATTGCTGGATATAGGTCTGAAGCAGCGTCTGGACACGCGGCTCCTACTTCAGCAAAGGGATGCTGACAGGGCTCCGCTCGACTGGGTCCAAGGGGATCACGAATGACCACTCCAGGCCCTTGGCAACCTCTCTCTCCTTCTGGACCCTTAAGTGATGGCCAGAGTCCTGTTGTGGGCATAGTTAATGCCCAGCTACTCCAGACTGTTGGGGTAAACAGACACACCCAGGAGGCCAATGAAGGGGACCAGGGCAGGGTGGAGGGTCTCACTGACAGCAGCCAGTCACACCACTGACCAGACCAGTGTCTCTTAGTCTCTCAAGAAACCCAAACATGTCCAGATTCCGAGCATCTCCAATAGCTCCTTCTTGGGAGTCCATAGCAGAGAGGCTGTAAGCTTTATAAAGCACCGCTCACTGTGCTGGCACTGCCAAGGCCGAGATCCTTCCTCTGGCTCATCAAACTCGACATTTCTGAGTTTAACAACCCTGCTAAGACCTTGAAGATGTGCTCTGGGGATGAGTTAGGAGGCTGTCCTTTGGCATGCACACACCGCCTCTGGTAGCTGCTAAACCTCCGTCTCCCAAGGGCTCCTCCAACCCAAACAGCCAAGAGAAGGCTGCTCCCTCGGGAAGGTGCCCCTCCAGCTCCTGCATGAGTGCTGGATCCAAAGTCACATTACTGGACAGCTGGGAGGAACCTTAGAGGCCATTTAGCTCAACCTGAAGCTCTACCAACATCGTCTCTAAAACAGCCCTCCCTTGGGCACCCAGCCTTGCTCAAAGCCCTCTAGCTTCAGGGTATCCGATTCCATTGAGAGGCAGCTCTCAGCATCAGGAGGCTTTTCCTATATCGAACCCAAACCTGCCTCTACGATTTCTGCCTTATTGTAGCTCCTCCTTCTGGCCTCTTTCACCAAGCAGAATAATCAGTCTCTCTCCCAAATAAGAGTCCTTCAAAATTCTTTAGAACATCTAGACACCCCTCTTTCCCTCAGTGACTCTCATAAGGCACTGGCCCATTCTGGCCATCGTCCTCTCTCCTGGCCCTCTTTGGCTCAGCAAGGAGGGGAATGGCCTAGATTCTAGACTCAGAGATTTAGAGCTGGGAGGAACCTTCCAGGCCCCCGAGCCCGACCCTCCCATTTATACAGAAGGAAACTGGCCTGACTTTTAAGGTTCTCCTCGCCCTAATGGCCTAAGAAGCTTCCCAGGACACTATCTCGGATGTCATTCAACAGGGAGCAATGAGTCACGAGACCAGAAGCCCCCTGAGATGGGAATGGTTTGTTGGCTTCATCTTTCTCTCCCCAGCACCTAGGGGGGTGCTTGTGTAGTGGGTTTTCTTGTCCTCCCTCCCTGGAGGCCTCCAAGCAAAGGCAGGGTGACCGCTTGTCACATGTATCGTCTTGGGAAGTCTTTGGAGAGGGAATGGGCTGAACTGGATAGCCCCTGAGGCCCCTCTGCTAATGCTAAAAGTACGTGCTTCTGGGCTCTGTCCTGGCTAGCAGATGATACAGTCAGAGGCCATTCCTTACCTTCTTGGAGTTTTAACCCTCTCAGCTGTCAAATAAAGATAATCATTCTTAACCTGCTTGTCTCATAAGGGAAAAATTTTATAAACCTTAAAGCAAGAGGACAGCTAGCTTGGGTGGCTCAGTGGATTGAGAGCCAAGCCTGCTGACGGGAGGTCCTGGGTTCAAATGTGGCCTCAGACACTTCCTAGCTGTGTGACCCTGGGCAAGTCACCTGACCCCCATTGCTTAGCCCCTGCTGCTCTTATGCCTTGAACCACTACACAGTATTAATTCTAAGGCAGAAAGTTTTAAAAATAAAAAATAAAAGATAATAAAACTCAAAGAACCCAAGACTGAGCTATTATTGTGGTCTGTTAGTATTTAGGTATACACTTCCCATAGTGAGCTCAAAGGAAAATATAGATTCTGCAGATACATATGTGCATTCCACAAAGGCCAACCCATAAGAAGCCCTTCTTGAGCCTTCTGAAACGAGGATTTCTTCATCTTCCACCATCACGTCCCCTCTAAACATGCCTCAGTAGCAGAGAATGAGAGGATTCTGGGTAATTGGACCTGGTGGCCAGGAGCCCATCCAGCCTCCTCATTTTCAGATGTCCCTCCCTCCCTCCCTTCAAGGTGGGAGCAGAGCACTGGAATCACATACTGACTCCGGCCCCTACTGGCTCCTTCACTTCCATGGGCCTTTGTTTCCCCTTCTGCAAAATGAGGGCCTCATGGAGCCTCGATCATCCCAAGGTGATGGGAAGGGCTTGTTAGTAACAGTGGCCGACTTGGTCCTCGGGCCATCACTAGAGGGCAGCAAAGGGACATTCATGGAGTTTCTAGAAGCACCTGGCCATGTTCCCTGCCTGCCTTCTCCAACAAGGACAAGGACAAACATGGATTCATTCCCAAGATCCTCCACTCCAGTAGGTAGAAATGGAAAGTCAGACCAAAGGAGAAAATTCCCAGAGTTTAAACTTCAGGAATTAAATTCTCTTCTCTCCATGAGCTTGGTCTTTTGGGGAATCAAGGAGCTTTGGCACTAGCTGGGACAAGCTCCTAGAACCCTGGCGCCCAACAACCCCTTAGAGATGGCCCTGTAGAGATGGCACACTGTCTCACCTAAGCCCCTCCTTGTCCAGAAGAGGAAACCGAGGCCCCGAGACAGGTCCAAGGACTCTTCTTCTAACCACCACTGGCTACGCCCTGGACAGGCTAGACAGTAGCACTTAATGACCCTGTAATACTAAATGTTCGGCCTCCTGGAGAGTTAAAACAGACCCCAGGAAGCTCATCAATAAAGGCATTCTTTTAGCAATCCATGCCTAGATAGGATCTCGACTCCTCAGCACAGATTCTCACCATTTGCTCTTTTAGGCCCTCTTCTCTGAGCCATACATCCCCATCGATCCCTCCTCACTCACCCATTGCCTTCCCCCTTCTTTAGTCTCTTTCCTGACATCTTCTCCCACTAGGAAGAACATTACTTTGGCAACCACCGGTGAGGGCTCCTGGCAATGCAAGTGCTTCCTCGCAGGAAGCCTGAGCCCAGCTGTCCCTCCACCCCCAAATGCAGCCATTTTATTACAACTAAGCAGAGTGGAACTTAATCTTTTTCTTATAATCAAGTGATTTTCCTTCTCATGCATTCAGAAGGAAAAAATACCTACAAACCCCATGAAAAAGGGGGACCGGATGTCTCAAAGGCCACTCAGAGAAGATACTCGCCCTCCCAATGAGCCACAGAGACCAAGCAGCGGCAGTCTACTTACACCAACATAGTCCGCAGCTTAAGGAAATCATTGTGTTCTGGGTTCTCAACCTCGACCACCCCCCAGGGATACAGGCGGCCTCTGATCTTTTTTCCTTTGACCTCAATGAGCTGGTTAGAACCAATAACAGCAAACGGCATGCTGGCCTAAAGGAAGGGAGGGAGAAAGAAAGATACAAATTCGTTTTCAGGAGGTCCAGGAGTTCAAAGGCTTTGGCGTGGAGAGGACCAGAGATCACTGGGCCCAGCGGTGTCTAACAGAGAGAATAGGGGGCTGCTCCGCCACACAGAAGGTCCCTGCAGGCTTGTTTTATAGTATAAGATGACCCCTTGTTTTATTAGCTGTTTTGTTCAGTGTTTCCCACTGATATTTTGGTCTTATGCAAGCTGCCCTCAGGAGGCTGCCTGTGTGACATCCCTGATCTAGCCTAATCTAAAGAAAAGCCAAGTGAAGTCCATAGAAGGGGAGGAACCTGCCCAAAGTCCCCCAGATAGTCAGCAGATAAGCCAGGACTCACGGGCAGGCTTTGGAGTTCAAAAGCCAAAGCTACAAGACATTGTGGTAAATCTCAAATATCAGATTGGAGTTATTTTAAAATAAGAATCACAGGGACAGCTGGGTAGCTCAGTGGATGGAGAGTCAGGCCTAGGGACGGGAGGTCCTGGGTTCAAATCCAGCCTCAGACACTTCCCAGCTGTGTGACCCTGGACAGGTCACTTGACCCCCATTGCCTACCCTTACCACCTAGGAGCCAATACACAGAAGTTAAGGGTTTAAAAAAATAAAATAAAATGAGAATCACTTTGGTAAATTTCAGTTTTAAAACTGAAAAATATTAGACCGTCTACAACAACAGAAAGTAGAAACTCTGAACCCAGCTTGAATACAGGAAAGACCAGAAAAAAACCTACATGGGTAATGAGGGCTAGGGACTAATGGCCAGGAGAAATGTCCTCAATTTTAGAATATCCTGGGGAGAGGGAGCAGCTAGAGGGCTCAGGAGATTGAGAGCCAGGCTTAGAGATCAAATCTGGCCTCAGACAACAGTCCTAGCTGAGTGACCCTGGGCAAGTCACTTAACCCCATTGCCTAGCCCTTACTGCTCTCTTCTGCATTGGAATCAATACATAGTACTGATTCTAAGACGGAAGGTGAGGGTTTAAAAAATAAAAAGCACATTCTAGGAAGAACTCTGTGATGGACATGAGAAGGCAGCCAGGGTCCACATCATTTCAATTGGCTGCACGGGGGGAGCCACAGTCCTGCAGTGATTCCCAGCTGGAATGCCATGCGGGTCTAAGGATGTACAGGTCAGGGCTGGAATGGAATGAGCCTCAGAGATCCCCTAGGCCAGCCCCCCTGTTTTAGAGAGGAGAAGCAGTGGCCCAGAGAGGAAGAGAAACCTGCCTAAGACCACACAGAGAGGCTCCAGGTGGCAGGGCTGGGCTCTCCCGAGCCTGCCTCCCTCTTTTTTAGCTCAACAGGTCTTCGAGCCTTCGAGGTCCTTGATGGGCAGAGGTGAGACAGCAAGAAAGGAAAGGAGGCCCTACCTAGAGAGGCTCACGTTCCCTAGGCACAGCCAGGAAGCAGGGACGGAGCCATGCTGCAAAGGGGTCCTTGGGGTTGCCAAGAGAAGAAGGGTGGAGGGGCAGCCAGAAATGGCAAATGCAATGTCATGCTCAAGAAGCAAATGCATAAAGGATGGTGATAGGAAATGAGTTGCAGGCAGAGAGGAACACAGAGTCAGATCTGGGAGGGAACTTATGGGCCACTGAGTGCACCCTCCTTTTACAGAGGAGCAAACCAAGGCAGAAAAGTGATTTGTCCAGGGTCACACAGAAGGTAAGTGTTATGGGGTAGGGTTTGAACCAAGGTCTTTTGGACTGTCCCATATCCACGACAACTCTCTGCCTCTAAAGTGTGGGAAATGGGCTGGTGGGGGAGTCTGTGATGAATCACTAAAGATTCCTGAGCCTGAGAAAGGTGGCTCTGGCAGCCGAGTGGAGGCCAGAGTGGGATGAGGAGAGGTGGGGGACCAGGAGCTCTGCTAGGGAACAGTTATTTGAGTCCAGGCAAGACATGATGAAGATCTGGGGGGGAGGCCATGTGAGGGAAGAGAGAAGTGGCAGCGGCAGAATCAACAAGAGGGGGAAATGAGGAGGGGGAATGAGGAAGGATAATTATGAGTTTGTGAACCTGAGGGACTGGAAGGATAATAGCCTCAAAAGAAGGGAGGCAGCTAGGTGGCACAGTGGGCAGAGTACTGGCCCTGGAGTCAGAAAGACCAAAGTTCAAAATCAGCCCCAGACACTTCCTAGCACTTATGGACCCTGGACAAGTCATTTCTCCTATTTGCCTCAGTTTCCTCATCTGTAAAACAGACATAATAATAACCATGTCATAGGGTTGTGAGGATAAAATGAGACTTTTGTAAAGCACTTTGTAAAACCTTCAAGTACTCTATAAATGGGAGCTATTATGTTGATCATTGTTAATCAATAGGAAAGTTTAGAAGAAGGGTAAGTATCAGGAGCAAGCTAATGACTTGCTTTGGACACGCTGCATTTAAGATGCCAAGAGGAATGCTGGCAGTTAAGTCCAAGACCCAGATGGTAAGAAGAGTCTGGATTTCAAGAGAAATGGTTGAATTGGGGGGGTTATGTGTATAAAGGTGGCACACAGTAGGCACTTAATCAATGCTTGGTAGATGAGGGCTTGTAGGCTAGCAGGAAAGAGACAAGCCAATAGAGAGTGTAAAAGGGAATCCTTTGTTCTCTTTGCCCAAGTTGAAGTTAAAACTTTGATAACTTAAGTACCCCTACTTAGTACCTCACTAGATTGTGAGGACAAGATAAGCTCTCCTTTGTCTACCTTTTGATTGAATCAACACAAGCTTGAACTAGGTGGAGGAGCTCACAAACCACTTAGTGAGTTCACACCTCACTTGATGTTAGGTGAGAACAAGCCAGAAACTTAAGAGTTCACACACTCAGAAAGGTGTGGTTCCAAAAGTGAGAACTCGGACAATTTGGAAACTGTGATTGGCCCCCATGAAAAGGGGCCGGGACAGGAAACCACCATGAAAGGCATGAAAATCCCTGAGGAATCAGTCTCATGAAGGTGACTAGTGAAGAGTGTCTCCTGGAGATAGTCTTTGAGGGAACTTCACTGGAGACTGTGGCTTAGACTGCAGCTTGGATGGAGGCATCGACCTTGGATTCTGACTCCTGGATTACCTGGTTGGGTGAGTGAAAAGGGCTGACTACTTTCCTAGTTTCCTAAGAGACTAGCTTCCATCTTGGAGGAGGCCGCTAGTTACTCACTACCAGCTGAGGTGCTGAGGACTAGTATAGGTATTTTCTCTAGCCTCTCTCACATTTCTCTACCTTATTGTTTTCCACTCTATTTTTGTAAATAAACTTCTGACTTGAGATATAATAACTCCAGCCAACCACGTTATTTCACATAATTTAAGTCCAACCACTTAATTTAAATCTTACAAGAGAGAGAGGCTGAAGCTGTGACAAGAGAAAAGACAAGAATAAAGGGGAGATGCCCTAGAATGGACAAAATAGTCAGGATCAAGAAACAAGAGAAAACTGGGCTGGGATCAGAAGAGCCATCTCAGGAGAAAGATACCAAAGAGCGATGGGCACCAAGAAGAGAGTGGGCGAGTGGTAATGGTGGGGGCATGAGATACCATAGAAAAGATCTCTAGGACAGATCTGAGTGCTCCATAAAGAGGTCAACCATGGATTGTGAGGAGGGCATCTCTGAAATAGCAGAAGCAGAGGAAGGCTCTGGCACACCAACCCAATCTTCCACAGGGATGGACAGAAGCACAGTCCCTGCACTCCTGAGATCACAGCCTGGGGGGATTGAGAGCTGGAAGGTCCTCAGAAATCACATGGGCCCAAAGTAAGAAAGAGACTTGGCCAAGATTATGAAAGAAGGAAGGAAAAGTCAGTCAGTTCTACCTGATGAGTATATGGGGAGGGGAGTAATGCCAGGCAGGGGTCATTCTTGCCCTCATCCTGCCTGCTCTGCTACCCAGAATGACCTGTAGTTTGCCTGGCTGCCACTGGACTCTGGGGCTCTGCTCCCCATCCTGGCCTCACAGCCAAGCTGGTATCAAAGCTAAGTGGAAAGGAAGGGAGGGCTCGGGAAGTAGCCAAGCAGGGTCATTCCTTCCACACAGTCCACAATGGCCAGCGCCATGACCAAAGAGCCTTAGGGAGTTGGCTCAGTCCAGCCTCTGTGGTTCCAATAAATCCCAGTTTGAGAAAAGCTCTAGTGTTCCTGGTGACCTCTGAGGTGCAGGGACCAAAAACAAAGCCTAAGAACCAGAGGATTTCAAGAGCGATGACAGGCCCTCATTGTTTCCACAGCTCTCTGCCAAGCAGGCCCTTCTCTCCCATCAGGGCCCCAGAGAGCATGGTCTCCCACCTCTGGCTCCCCACAAGTCTCTGTACTACACATGCATTAGCCCTAAGCTCCTAGAGAGAAATGGTTCCAAACCTTTACTCCAAATGTAGCCTCGGTTCTCTGAAAGGGCTTCTCTTTCATTCTAGGGCATGAGAAATCGGGAGGAGAGGGCTCCCCTCCCCACCCATGACCTTGAATGAGCAGCCCCAATCGATGAGGTGGTGGCAATGATGCCATCCTGCCTACCTCCCAGAGGGCTCCTGAGATCAGTGCACATGAAATAATGCCCATCAGTCAAGTGCTATCAAGGTGTCTGGGGGTTTCCTTCTGACCTATGCCCACCCTGGTGTGGGAAACCTTCTGCCAGTGCTAATTAGTATTGGCTCTGCTCCTCCTCCTCATCTGAGCACTGCCTGGGACCTGGGGCCAGAGTAGGAGTGAAAGAACAAGATGGCTTCCAGCCTCCAAGGATGCCTTTCTGCTCAAAGCACCCGCTACTCAGCCTCCCTTCATACCAACAAAGCTGAGATCATTACATTCTTATGAATGTGGATTATTAAAGGACTGAGGTCCTACTCCTCCCCATTTTACAGCAAATCTGGATTAAGGAAAAGTTAAAAGGGATTTTTAAAAAAGGGACTGTAGGCAGCTGGGTGGCTCAGTGGACAGAGAGACAGGCCTGGAGATGGGAGGTCCTGGGTTCCAATCTGGCCTCAGACACTTCCTAGCTATGTGACCCTGGGTAAGTCACTTCACCCCCATGGCCTAGCCCTTACCACTCTTCTGCCTTGGAACCAATACACAGTAGTGATTCTAAGATAGAGGATGAGGCTTTTTAAAAATGGGCAGGGGGGTGGGGATTAAAAGAAGTTACCTGGGGGGCAGCTGGGTAGCTCAGTGGATTGAGAGTCAGGCCTAGAGGTGGGAGGTCCTGGGTTCCAATCTGGCCTCAGACACCTCCCAGCTGTGTGACCCTGGGCAAGTCACTTGACCCCCATTGCCTACCCTTACCACTCTTCTGCCTTGAAACCAATACACAGTATTGACTCCAAGACGGAAGGTAAGGGTTTAATTTTTTTTAAAAGTTACCTGTCATCATTCACAAATGGACACAGAGAATGTACAACAATAGCAACAGGCATTCATATTCATGGAGAGGACTCTACCTAGTGGGCCCAAAGTCAGGTCTGAGGCTCAGCAGCCCAGCTCTGTGGGATCTGACTTGCCAGACCTGAAGGTGCACTACAAGGACAGCATCTGAGGAGCATCAGCGGAGGTGGGGGGAGGAAGAGGCTTTGTCTCCCTTCTCCTACCCACCCACTAATTCAGGCCTCTGCTTGATCCCTGAGGGCCAGACCTGCAGCAGGAAACGATGCCAGCCAGAGTACTCTCCGCCACTCCTGGGCAGGGAGGACCAACCACACCAGGAGAGGGCAGGTTTTCTCCACCTTCTCTTCCCTTTCAGTCCTGTGTGTATTCCTAAAAGTCAGCTACTGAATGTCCTCAGGGGCTCTTGGAAAACTTCTCAAGGCCATCTAGCCCGAGCTAACTCATAAAAGAGGGTACCAAGCACAGGGGATGAGAGAAAGGACAGGGAGTCAGCCTGCTGCTGCTACTGCTATCACAGACAGCAAAAACCTAAGGACCAAGTGCTGCAGCCTAGCACTGTTGAAAATCTGAGCACAAATTTGGAATTATGCCCAAAGGGCTTTAAAAGAATGCCTGCCCTTTGAGCCAGCAATACCACTACTAGGTGTGTACCCCAAAGAGAAATAAAAAGGGTTGTACAAAAATATTCATATCTTCTCTCTGTGGTAGCAAAAAATTGGAAAATGAGGTCCCTCAATTGGGGAATGGCTGAACAAATTGTGGTATCTGTTGGTGATGGAATACTATTGTGCTCAAAGGAATGATGAACTGGAGGAATTCCATGTGAACTGGAAAGACCTCCAGGAATTGATGCAGAGTGAAATGAGAAGAACCAAGAGAGTGAAACATTGTGGAATAATCCAATGTAATGGTCTTAACTACTATTAGCAATGCAATGATGCAGGATAATCTGAGGGACTTATGAGGAAGAACACTATCCACATCCAGAGAAAGAACTGTGGGAGCAGAAATGAAGAAAAAAAAATATGACTTATCACTTGTTTATATGGGTACATGATTTGGGGTTTTGGTTTTTAAAAATTGCTCTATTGCAAAAATGAATAAATATGGAAATAGGTATCAAGTGACAACATTTGTACAACCCAGCTCTGGGAAGGGGGAGGCAGGAGAGGAGGCAATGAAAATGAATCATGGAAACATGGAAAAATATTTTTTAAACAATAAAAACAAATAAATAAATAAATGCAAATCTGGAGGCTATTTAAAAAAAAAGAAAAGAAAATCTGGGTGTGAATCCCCATGAGGCCCCTTTCTATCTGTGGAACACTAGGCAATTTGTCACTTCACTTCTCTGAAACTCTGAGTCCTTATCTATCAAAGAGGAGGATGGTGCCTCCCAGTTTGAGATCTATGAGCCTCTTTCAGCCTCAGTTTCCTTAACTGTGTGATTAGAATAATAATGGAGCTAGGCTACCTCACAGAGTTGGGAGGGAAGAATGAGGGCAGTTTTTAAGTGTTAATAGATGAAAGGTCTAAGATCATCTACTGAACCTTCATTCTACAGATGAGGAAACCAAGTCCTACAGAGCTCAAGTGACTTGAGCAGTAAATGGCAGGCCAGGATCTGAGACCAAAAAAAAGAAATGGTTATCAGGGCTCTTCTGCCCATTTCCAGGACTGGCATTCAAGAGGGAAACAAGGCAGAAAGAGCTCACAGGCTCATGCCATACAAAGCCCAGGTCTTCAAACAATAAGAGCCCTTTCTGAATTATCACAATTTTCTCAAGTAGGATACCTGGAAAATAAAGTCAGAAAGAGAAAACAACAATGAGCAAAAAGTGAGCTCACCTTCAGGACCTTGGTTTGTTCTTTGAATTCCTCATCTTCATCAGAGTCTGCATCAGGCAACTGATAAATCCGAATGCCGTGTTCAGAGATTTCATCAAGGATCTGAGTGGGGAAGGGAAGGAGAAAGAGAGAAAGAAATGGCATGATCACATACCAGTTTGGAGACAGTATCAGCAGGGGCTCCAGACCTGGCTACAAATATGACCTTCTACTGAGGTCCCCTGACCCCCCCCCCCAAGAAAACTTTGGACTGCATTACAGAGTCAAGACCCTGAGCCTCAAGTGCTGGGCACAGCAGATTCTGTAGGGATGAAGAGGACTATCTGAGAGAGACCTGTGAATGGAGACGCAGCCCAGAAGGTGTCCCCCAGCTCCTACCAGTGACAAATTAGCCTATCATGAATATATGAGGAGACTCTGGGCCAGCTCCCACCTAGGAAGGCCTGGACTACCACGGAGATGTGAGGGGAAGCTATGCCTGCTCCCTCCTAGGAAATTCTGGCCTACCAGGGAGATGTGAGCACAGGTTACACCAGCTCCTTCCTAGGAAATCCTGGCTTATCTTGGAGATGTGAGAAGTGGCTGCACCAGCCCCCATCTAGGAAAGCCTGGCCTGCCATGGGGAGGCATAAGAAGTGGCCACTCTAGTCCCCACTTATCCATCATGTTCAGGGAAAAGAACTAAGCCACATTAGCAAACCTTTTGCTTTAAACTTTTTATATTTTAACCGTCTGAGACATCTCAAACGCAACATGTCCAAAGCAGATTCATTATCCTTCCCCTCGAAACCACCCCCTCTCTAAGTTTGTTATTTCTATCAAGACTGCCACCACCTTTTCATTCACCCAGGTTCCCAATCTTGGGTCTCTCTCAACTTGTCACTCTCATAGAGCCAAATACTCAAAGGGAAATTTATATCCCTGAATGCTAATACCAACAAAATAGAGAAAAAGCAGATCACTGAATTGAGCATGCAACTCAATTTGTCACTCTCCTTCACCCCTGTGTCCAATCAGTCTCAACAATTCTACTTCTGCAATATTATCTATCATCTTCCCCCTTCTCTCCACTCGTAGCACAAGCCCCCTAGATCTGGCCCTAATCACCTCCTACGTGAGGTTTCTGCAGTCTCCCCTTCTCTCCATCTTCCATCTGGCTGCCAAACTGGTTTTCCCAAAGAACTAGGCTACCCATATCATTCCTCTGCTCAAGAAGTTCTAATGTCTCCCTATTACCTCTAGAACCAAATACACACTCTTCTCTCTGGCATGTAAAGTTCTACTTCCCTTTCAAAAGAAAAATGGACGCTTTCCAGTTACAGGAATAGACAGTCACATACTAAGAGGTAGGATTAATTCACTAATAATCCATGCTCCCATGGACATTCTTTCTCTAATGAAATTCCTGAAGGGGTACCACACAAGCTTAAGTCAGACTCTTAAGACTTTAGAAAGGAGAATTCTTTGTTGTTCTTTTCCATGGTGGCAAGGGAGTCATTTCCATAATAATAACTATTTAGATGGATCTTTACTGGGAGGGAGATACTGTGATTTTGAGGGTTCTCATGGCAAGAGCCCAATATCGGAATGTTTTCTCAAATCATATAAAATCCTGTCATTTGAAAAGGTCTGCCACCTTTAGCATCCTCTAAGCATTGTACTCCCCTCCTGCTTCTTTCCCTGGAAGCCTCATATCTCCACTAGATTCATAGGGAATAAGAGATTTGTGATCTGCTTAGACCCCTAGAAGATATTCAGGAATTTACAACGGACCAAAAAGATTTCAGCCCCAGGCTGGAGCAGATGCCCTAACATTCCCAGAAGCACATAGCTACCAGGAGGATTGTGGAGTCTATTCCCAAAAGCTTCAGCTCCGTGTTTCCAGCAGCCCCTAACCCTCTGACTCAAAGTCCAGGCTCTTCAGGCACAGTTGGAACTCATCGACCCCTGTTCATTCCTGGGCTTCAACCCTCACCTTCCCGGCTTCAAGTCCTACCAGATAACATAGTGCAATGTGAAAAGCCCTGACTCTCAAGTCTGAGGATCTGAGTTTAAATTCCACCTCTAATCATCACTCCTTTCAGAATCTTAGGCAAATTGCTTCTGTCTCAATGGACCTCAGTTTCCTCATCTTTAAAATGGGGGAAAGGAGGGGAGGATAATGGATGAGATGGACTCTGAGTTGTCTTCCGGTTCTGGGTGCATGAGCCTAACAATATATGATGGTTTATTAAGGCCCCGTTACATTAGAAATGTTGTTGCTTTTCAGTTGTGTCCAAAGGGCTCTAAAACTATACCATTACTACATCTGTATCCAAAAGAGATCAAAGAAAAAGGACTTATTTGTACAGAGATATTTACTGCAGATCTCTGTGTGGTGGCAAAGAACTGGAAATCGAGGAGATGTCCATCAACTGGGGAGTGGCTGAACAAACTGTGGTATATGACCGTGATGGAATTCTAGTGTGCTCTAAGAAATACGAAGTGGGAAGATTTCAGAAAAACATAGAAAGACCCATCTGAACTGATGGGAAGTGAAGGGAGCAAAACCAGGAGAATGTTGTATGCAGTAACAGTAATATTACAATGACAATCAACCATGACTGGTGTAGCTACTCTGTTCAATACAGTGATCCGCCACGACTCCAAAGGACTCATGCTATAAAATGCTCTCTAGCTCTAGACAGAGAACTAATGAACTCGATGCCATTTTTTCCCTTTATTTTTCATACTTTTTTTCCAGAGCATGGCAAAGGCAGAAATGTTTTTGTATGATTTCACAGGTATAATGGGTATCGTATTTCTTGCCTTCTCCACGGGGAGGGTCTGGAATTTGGAACTGAAAATAAAAATAAAATTTAGGGGAAAAAACAACAATTCACAAAATTCAAATAGCCAGGGAAACTTCAATCTTTCATATTTCACCACTGACGGTCAGAGTGTCCTAGAATCTCAGAGCTGGACAGGTCTTCAAAGGCATCAGGTCCATCCAGCACCAAGTGGTGGGCCAGCCTCTGCTCAAAGGCCTCAAGGAAGGAGAGCTCACCTTGCTGAGGCAGCCTATTTCCCTTTGGGACAGATCTCACCGTCAAGGGGCTTTTCCTGACCCCCAGCCTAATTGGCCTCTGTCACATCCACCTCACTGCCCCTAGTTTCTACCTTTTCCAACTGAAGCAGATACTCCTCCACTTGATGGTCCTTCCCAGATCCCAACTGTTTTACTCTCTGAGTTTTTTCTTCTCAGGCTTTTGTGCCCATTTCCCCCTGATCTGACAGGGACTCAAGGCCCTTCACCATCCTGGTAGCCATCCTCTGGAAGCTCTCCAGCTTATCGATATCCCTTTTTTTAACCCCTTACCTTTCATCTTAGAATCAAGACTCTGTTGGTTCTAAGGCAGAAGAGTGATAAGGCCTAGGCAATGGGGATTGAGTGACTTACTCAAGGTCACACAGCGAGGAAGTACCTGAGGCAGGATTTGAACCCAAGATCTCCTGTCTCCAGGTCTGGCTCTCTATCCACTGAGCCACTTAGCTTCCCCCAATGAACCTCTTAAATGGTGGTGCCCAGAACCAAACGCAACAATCCATGTGTGATCTGACCACAGTGACGGACAGTGGGGGGCCTCTCACCTCCTTTCTTCCCTCGTAATGCTGCTGAAATCCCATTAGCTTGCCATCTGAGGGCCAAGATGAAGCGTGGAGGTGCTTGTCACCAGAGAGCTTTGGCCAAAGTAATTCACAAAGGCCAGCTGTCCCCGGGGGAAGGAGGGGCGTCTAGGGGGGCTGTGGCCTTGCGCCAGCGGCAATGTCTACAGTGATGAAAACAGGTCACTGGAGTATTGAAATCAAGCCATCCATGTAGAAAGTAAGTGAAAACACCAAGAGGGGATTTCCATCCTTTCCCTGCAAAGTCATTCTCCTTTCAGGGAAAGATTAATTTTCATTTGAAAAATGAAAAAGGCCTTAATTGGGTCACATGCTGCCTCTAAAGGAAACATTCCACCGGATTAACTAGAAGGATGGACTAGATCTCTCGAAAAGAAGTTTAACAGGGATAAGTGTCAAATTCTACCCACGAGCGGGTGGGGGACCTTAAGCTGAAGAGTCCATGGGGACATGGCATGGAGGTGGAGGGCTGGCATAAGTGGGCAGGATGACTTGGCCCCAGTTTTGTAAGTGACTGAAGGGTGTCTTGGGAAATCGTGTTCTGTTTTGTTCCAAAGACCAGAACTAGGAGCCACGGTGGAAGTTACTGAGAAGGAAAATTTGTCTGGACAAAAGGAAAGACTTCCTATTGGTGAAGTAGGGGATGAATTGCCTCAGTAGAGAGGAAGCTTCCTTCCAATGGAGGCGGCTGGATGAACTCCAGTGGGGAGATGTCCAAGAGGGATGCCTTTTCAGTATAATTCTATGTATCTTCTCCAGGAAAAAATAAACTCTGACATATTAAGTCCCAGAGAGTAGGCACGGATGTCTCAAGTTTGGGTCTGTACTGCTGGAGCCTGCGACAGGAGGTCCTTGTGGCTCTCTCCCATTTGGGACCCTCTGGAAGGTGCTGGAGATGCACACAAAGCAGTGTCTGCTCCCAAGACGCTTCTCCTCTTCTGGGGACGATGGCACGCAGACAAGTAAGAAGAGAAGGGGAATGTAAGAGGTGACCCTAACCACAGGAGCAAGGAGGACGGTGGGGTTGGGGGAGGGATGGGGAGCCTTCTAGCCTGGGCTTGGACTGCTGCAGAGGCCTTCAGAAGGGAAAAGGCTGGATCTCGGTTCCAGGAACAGAAACGATGAAAAACAAGGTTGTATATGGAGACGGGGTCAACGTGCCAAAAGGACTTCCATGCCCAGCCAAGGACAAGTGGGAGCCAGTCGGTTTTTCAAGCAGGGCACGATCCCAGCTCAGATACAAACTAGGCCCAACCTCCTGTTGGGCCGTGCCCGTGCTTCTGGAACACCTCGGCAGGGCTGCTGTCTGAGGGAACAGGAGGCTAGCACATGAAACACGAACCCCACTGAACTTGTCAGCGATGGTAGGGATAAAAAGGCAGCAGAAACAATAGAGGGAAAGCCAAAACCAGGGGTGCAAGAATAACACATCCCAGCTGTTAAACCCAGGGCCTTCCTGAAGGATAAAGGAAAGGCAATAAAAACAAACTCTATTTCATGGTTTCAACAATGAGACCATTTGGCTCCTTCTAGCCTCCATTTTATTGGTCTCCAGAGGTTCTGTGTTTCTGAAGATTAGCTTCCCCTGGGAAATGTCAAAAAGAAAAGAAGAACGCCAACACCCAAGTGCCCGTTCCCCTCTCATGAAGTCATGCCTGCAGGCTGGCTTCCTCCAGAGCTTCCCATTCAAGTGGGGGGGAAGCGCTGGGGGAAAAGGTCTTTGAATTCCAGCAAGACCAAACAGGAATGACTCTCAGCTGAGTTTCCTTCTCGAGAACTCTTTAGGCCTGGTTCGAAAAATCAAAACAAAAAGTCCCAGACCTCAGATTGGCCGCCAAATGGCAGCAACTTCTGAAACCTCTCAGCTCTTGTGATCACGGCGGCAAAGACCCTGACTCTTGCTACTGATCAGTCATCTTCTCATCAAGACGTTGGGAGCTAAAACAATATACAGTCATTTCCCCAGAGAAAACACACCCACGACTTTCTTGGAATGACTTGACACGGTCCTCCACGAAGCAACATCTACTTGGAACGACATAACACACGTCTTTCCTCAGAAAACCTGCGCGTACAAATGTGTCATCGCACCCCAAGGAACAGAGATGACTCCTCATTCTTCTGGCCAGACGGGAAGGGGCTCAATGGCACACGGCTACACTTTCAGCCTCAGAGCAAATCAATCAGCTCAGAGTCCTGGGCTGCTGCCCAAGGACTTCTCAGATCCTTCAGAAACTGTGGCTTCATCGGCAGGTCTGCTCCCTGCACCCTGATATGTGCAGAGAACGTGGCGGTGGGTCTGATCCCTTAAATTAAATCAATCTTTCCTTTTCATTTGGAACTGAAAGTTGGGCTGGTGCCCAGGGCACGAGGCATCAAAGGGGCAGGATGAAGTGGCATTTCACTAAGAAATGCACCCATTCAGGACAGGAGCCTAGGACCCTTTGCCAATACTGAAGGACTAATCTGTGGGGAGAGAATTCCACATTAAGACAGAAAAATCTGTGTCCTGCTGCTAATGTCTGCATGCTGTCAAAGTGCAACGATAAAAGTTAAGATGTGGATGCCAGACATGTACCCCAAAGAGAACAAGAACAAAAAAAGTCTCATATGCTCCAAAATGTTTATAGCAGCCTTTTGTGGCAGCAGAGACATGGAGACAAAGCAGAGGCCCACCGACTGGGGAATAACTTGTGGTCCGTGAATGTAATGGAAAACCAATGGGCTGTAAGAAACCCTGAGCGTGATGGACGTGGAGAAGGATGGAAAAGCCTACTAGGAACTGATGCAAAGTTAAGTTAGCCAAGCCAGGAAAACCACAGACACAACAACGACAACTTCCCACAGGAATGGGAAAAACAAATAAGAGCTGAAACTCGAAGCTACAAAGGCCAAAGGAAAGGCTTTTTTAAGAAGGCACCTCCCCAGTGTCTCTGCAGGGGGGAAACCACAATGATTGGACAGAATTGATCACCAGATTTGTTCAATAGATGGCTTAGCTTTGCTCCTCTTTCCCCCCTTCATTTTAATATTTTTTATGATAAGAGATGGTTCTTTGGGAGAAGGATGAGAGCCAGGACACAGCGGGAAATATAGATGATAGAAAAACAAAAGGTATTAAAAACAACTTACTTTGGAAAAAGAATAGCATATAGACAGGGGAAAAAGAAAAGCTAACTTTGCCTTTTTATTCTGATTGAGAAAAAATGCCCCATTTCACTGCTTTAAAATGAGGCAACCTTCAGGGTTGTGAGGGTTCGAAAACCTGACTGAAATGGTCAATAAAGGTCCTTTTAAGAGTCATTTCCTCCACTAGTACAGCGGGCACCCCCCCTCCAGGTCTTGTCAGCCAGGGCAAGCTCACTGCAACTTTCCTCCGTATCAATTAATGTTTCATGAACAGGAAATGCGCTGGACCCTCTTCCTTTCCTAGTCACCCACGCCCTCGGTTCCCCATTCCCCTTCTTGGGTACAATTCACCTATGGGAATATGCCCGACCTAGCGATGCTCGTAAGAAGGCCCCCTTCCCCACTCCCCGAGCGCTCTCTCCGGTTTAGCCTGCCCTGTATCTCCGACTGCTAGCTGGACGCTCTGCCATCTCTGCCAGCTGGATCGCCGCCCTCGCTCTAAAACCCAACCCCAGCACCACCTACACAACGTGGAAATGAGGCTTCTAGAAATGGGTGTGAGCTTGCCCTCCGTGGATGGAGAAGAATCGATCCAAATTCGAAGGCTTTCCATCACAGCACCCACTTCTACCTCCTCACGGCAAACTAAATGTCAACCTCCTGGCAATTCCTTAAAAGGAACATTAAATTCCTCCAACGTGGCTGGGTCTGAAAATGAGCTGGCTCACTCTCCCACCTGGCTTCCTCACCAGACACTCCCCATGAGGGGTGCTGCATCGGGTTCTCGGGATCTTCTTTTATACAGACAGACCGACTGCCCCATGGCCACTAATGATGGCCCCCCAGCACCTACCCTAAGCTTCAGCCTCTCTCGTTCCTTCAGTGTCAGGGTGTCCGCCTTGGCAATCACAGGCACGATGTTCACCTTGCTGTGAAGCGCCCTCATGAACTCCACGTCCAAGGGCTTCAAGCTGGAAGGAAACCAAGGAAAGAGAACAGAACTGATGTCAACAACTTGGCCAGTGAGTGACACTCATCCGATTCTTGGCGAGGTCTAAGACAGTCAGAACGAGAGAGGGCCCTTTTTTAGGTCTCCATGAAGGATCAAAATGAACATGGTGGTCGAGAACCACTCATTCACACGTTTAAATCATGACCGAAGGAACTCCAACAACGCATTCCCATCAGCTGAGGGATCTTTTAGCAATGAGTCCATGCCAATTCCACAGTGAAATTAGATTCCTACAAAAATGCAGACCAAACAGAAGGCTGCATTGATCCCAAAGACTCTTTTAATTGAGTTGGCCCACTGACCGCATAGAAATGACCCCGTCCCCTAGTTTCTGATCGATTTGGGGGCAGCTGGTAACCTAAATCCAGGAAGTGCCGCAGATCAGAGTCTCTGCTGGCCTTACTTACCCATGACCAAACGGGGAGATGAAATAGAAGCAACAGTGGACCCGGTTGTCCACAATATGGCGCCTATTCAATCCACTCTCATCATGAAGGTACCGTTCGAACTGATTATCGATGTAGTAGATGATGGTTTTGAAGCTGTGGTGTGAGAGGAGAAAGGGCCTTTCAGGATCTGCCTGAAGAGCAGCACAGAAAGCAATACTCGGGGGCGACTCTGGGCCAGCCCCCCACCTAATTCTAATTCTCCGGCTCATCGTTTCTGTAAAATGGGGCACCAGTACTAGAGAGAAAAGGAACCAAATGTTGGAAGAAAAGAGGAAAACTCAAAAATACCAACCCCCAATTAAATTACATTTGCTGATTCTGCATGAGAGACAGCATAGCATCATGGATAACAAGGTGGCCTGCCCAGGAGGCAAGCAGAAAGACCTGATGTCAAGTCCTGCATCTGACAGATATCTCCCGGCCATCGGACGTGGGGAGAGAGCTTGGAAACCTCCTGGGGTTCCTGGCATCTCTCCAAGTCTCTCGGGTATAGCAGGGGATTCAGGGGCTGGAGTTTGTTTTTCCATTGGCAAAAGTGATAAAGAGATGGGAAGGTGGGAATCATCTCCGTTGCTCATGCTGCAACATGTCTCTGATGGAGATGATATCAACTTGACCAGCAGTAAGTATGTCTGGGACAAGGCAGCATAGATGGACACTGGAGCTGGGTCCCCAGCTGAGGAAGAGGAGGGCCTCAGGCTAGCTGCTTCTGGGCACTGGAAGGCACCTCTACTGGTCCCCGAGGGCCCCGTGACAGCAAAGGCCCAACCTACCAGTCCAGACATTCTACCAGGGTTGCTCTACAGCAACAGGGCTGAACTGCCTCAACCTATAGAGAACTAAAGACAAGCATCACCCAGCTGGCAGTGGAGAGGGGTGTGGTGAGTGAGACCCATCGAGGACCTCCAGAGAAGTGCAGGACTGTGCCACTGAAGAGAAGGGGAGCTCAGAACAATCCAGTGCTTTCTCACAGCCCCATTTCCCAGGCTCCACATGAACAGATTCCAACATCCAGAGAAGCAGGACTTTGTAAATGGTGACAGTCACGGGCCACAAAGCATTTGATTCACAACCAGAGAGCAAGATGGGGGATGGAAAGGAAGAAGAAGGCTGTATGTAGGCGAGGGAGCAGCCCCTAAGCCCATGCAGATGGCTGAAGGCCACAGTTCAAAGAGAAAGACTACTGAATCCTACAGCAAAGAAATGCTCAAAAGTTCTGGGCCTCCACCAGAGCGTGAGGTCCCCCTATGAAGGGATCCCACCAGTAAATGCTCAGAGCTTGGCTTCAGGTCCCCTAGGCAAAAGTCCTGCCTTAAAGGCTCTAGATTCCCTCTGAATTCAGAGAAAAGGTGCCCAAGAAACCAAATAAATCAGAGACTTAAGGCCCAGAAGTCCCGGGTTTGAACCTTGCCCCTGCTATATATGCCCTGAGTGATCCTGGGCAAGTTATTCTACAAGTCTGGGCCTCAGTTTCCTCATCTATTAAAAATGACAAGGTTGGAGACGATCACCAAGGTCCCTTTCTCATTCCAAATTTTAAAAATTAAAGCTAGTGTTTTTATCCATGAGATGTTAGGGGAGTGCTCAGAATGTGAAGTATCTGGAGAGGAGCTTCTTGCCCTCCCAGGCTGGCAGGGCTCTGTGCCTGCTGGGGGCCAGAGGAACAGAGAGGAGCTGAGGTAAGGAAGGGGGCCATAAGGTCCTTAAGGACCTCCCCATCCTTCTTGCCCTCACATCCACTGGCTGAGGACCAAGGCAGACCAACCTGAGCCCAGTTCCATCGCATGGCACACAATTGCACAAAGGCATGGATCAAACATTGCTTCGGCAGGAGGAGACCGAGGCTCCAAGAAGCGAGAACTTGTCAAAAACCCTTTACCCAGCACGTGTGTCCTGGAGCCAAGAGTCACCCACGGATTTCCTGCCTCCAGGCTCACCATCTTCCCCACCCTGCCACGCAGGGGCCAGAGGTTGGGTCTAACACATTCTGTGTACACAGCTCTCTTCCCACAGTGTCAGAAAGAACCCCGTAAGTCCATGGCAAGGCCCTCTTCCACCTCCTCCTCTCTAGAGTCCCCAAAGGGGCTGGAGAGGAAAAGCCAGAAATACTCAATCCCAGGGCCCCAAACATGACTCAAGCTTCGGCTCTGCCACTCCCTGGCCATGGGCCTCAGAGGCTGGCCCGATCAGAAATAAGATGGACCACCACAGAGTGATGTCAGTGAGCAGACCTGGGGGCCCAACTGTTTGTTATGTTCATCATAAAAAAGGACAAAATTAAAATGTAAAAATTTTAAATTTCAATTAAATTTAAAAGAACATATAAAATGTGGGGCTTAAACTAGATGGTTCCCAAGACTCTTTCTAGCTCTGACATTCTAGCTGTGTGACCCTAGTCAGGTCAAAACACACCCCAGCCTCAGTTTCCTCACCAGTAAAATAGAGCCCATGGTAGCACCTACTTCAGAGGGCAGTCAGTGACAGGCTGTCAGTTTGGGTTCTAAGGCCTTGTCCAGTGCTGAAATTCTGCGTGTATAGGACCTTCCCAACTCCAGTGTCCTATGAGATGTCTCGGTTATGATCCCTCTCCCAAGCCCTGCCAGGGAGCCTCGACTGTGCCATTCTGAACACTTCCAAGTAGTTGGGGGCAGGTTAAAAGCAGACGTGAATCCTTTGGTTATCCATGTGCTCACCTCCCTGGGGGCCTCACCACGGCCAGCTGGGCTGCCCCTTGGCACCCAATCACACTGCCAGGAGGGCAAAGCTCCAACAAGTCCTACCCGAGTGGGAAGGCTTCTTGTGCTAGACGAGAGGGTCAATGCCAGGATGACCACAGAGCCATGACTCTGGTGTCCACAATAGCTCCCAAGCCCTCGGTCACCAAGGAGGCCATGCCCACACTACCAGAAATCTCAGCTCCTGGAAGCATCAAAATGTTCATCCCTCATGGGGGCGGTCAGGTGGCTAAGTGGATAGAGAGCCAGGCATAGAGACAGAAGGTCCTGTATTCAAATGTGGCCTCAGACACTTCCTAGCTGTGTGACCCTGGGCAAGTCACTTAATCCTATGTGCCCAGCCCTTACCGCCCTGAAATCAATATTCAGAATTGATTCTAGATTGAAGGGAAAGGTTTAAAAAAAGTCCATCCAGCTTGGAGGCCCCCGAGGCTCAGGCAGGAGGGGAAGCCCAAACAATGGGGTGAGCGTTCCTGGCTGTAAATCCCCTCCTGGTCTGGCCCGCCATGCACGGTGCCTCCTGACTTCCAGGAAACACCTGCCCTGACATCACTGCTCTCTCCTCGCCCGGAGTGGAGCGTACACCAGCCTTGTATTCCCCAAACAGGCCCGGCAGATGTTCCCCGGCAGGACGGAGGGGACATATGCCAAGGCAGAGATGAAAACGACTCCCAATGCCAGAAAAATGCTCCGGGCGAGAGCTGAGGCCAGGAAAACCTTCTCAGGCTGACGCCCAGTGAGAGCCCAGAAAGGGGCTGAGGGACGGCTGAGGCCACCCCGTCTGGCCCCTGCTCCCCCTCCCCAGGTCTTCAGCCCAAGCACGTCCTGCACCTCTGGCCTCAGGCCACCTCCTCAGCCACAGTGACCCCAAGGGGGCTGTCCTTTGCCTGAAGACTTCCAGCGAGGAAGAGCCAGTCACCCAGAGGAGGCGGCCCATTCCATCCCAGGTGGTTCTCACACACACGTTTCCTCAGTGAGGGGCAGAGAGCTCCATGGAGGGGAGGCCAATAGCTGCCCAGCCACCCTGCTCACAGAACTCCATAGCCCAGCGACCCTGGCTTCCCTTCTGCAACGCTTTCTGCTTCCTGGGAGACTCGGCTCAGGCCTCGCCTTCCTTTCCGGACATCCTCCCAGGATCACTGCCCAGGCACGCTGCACTACCTTGTACGGACACGGCTGTCCACGTGCCGCCTCTCCCCTTGGAATGTGAACCAAGGGAGGGCTGGGATCCCCAACAGGTGGTATGACACCCAGCACACAGCAGGTGCTTCATCAGTGCTTGCTGACTGACCAAAAAAAGAAAGCCAGCTCTTCTGTACTGTTGCTTCTAAAATGAAAATTCCCAGAAACCCTGAGCCCAGCACTCGCCTGTCCATCCACCAGGCCAACCCCTGACCCCATCACCTTGGCTCTGTCCCCCCCAGAGACAGGAAAGAGCACGATTTGCTCCAGAGGCCCCTTGGCTAATCCACAGAACAGAAGGGACAGCCAAGGGCCAAGACAGAGCAATCACAGGAGGAAGTGCTTCGAGGGCGCTTTACAAATGCCAACACGTACTCCCCACAACCCTGGCAGGGAGTGGTTATTATCACCCCCCATTTACAGCTCTAGTGTCTGAGGCTGGATTTGAATTTGGGTCTTCATGCATGGTGCATGGAGGTGTCCCTGCTGGCTGGGGTCCTTCACCATCGCTAGCTGAGCCCCTGCAGGGTTAGTTTTAAGCCATTATCTAGCTTTTAGCCTTGGCTCCCTCTTCTGTAAAATGGGGAGAACGTCTGGCTGGCCACCTCCCAGGCAGCTTGGAAGGTCCAGTAAGATCGTGATGACAAAAGTGATGACAAAAGAAAAAAATATCGTGTTCTGGAGGCTCTGGAGAGTGAGAGCCAGGCTTAGACACAGGAGGTCTCAGCCACGTCCCAGCTGGGTGACCCTAGGCAAGGCCCTGAACCCCCAATGCCTGGCCCGTTCTGCTCTTCTGCCTTGGAACCAATGCAGCATTGATTCTAAGGTGGAAGTTGAGGATTAAAAAATAATAACAACAAAATAAAATGTATCATGTTCTACCAACACAAAGGGGCCTGAATCCCACCAAGGTCCTCGATCCCAGAGGCCACACACAGAGTGGAGGATTCAGCCTCAGTTCACTGAGAACACCCAGATGTCCTCCAACATGGCAGCATTTGTCTTGGTCGCCTCTCCTCAAGGTCTGACTTGGGGCCCAACACTCCTAGGGCTGAACAAACACTTGTGGGGGGCTGAATGATGCCTGGGGGCTGCCTCAAGGTTCACTACATGAAAGGTGACCGAAGGGCCCAAACAAACCTTATTCTCTACCACTCCTCCATGGAAATCTGGGAGCCCCTGGAAACCCTCTCCCCCACTAGAGGGCTCCTCTCAGAAGCTCCTCTGAAGGGGGCACCCAGGCCAGCCAGCTCTCACCAGGCAGAAACCCAGACTCTTCCATCACCCTTGTTTCACCCCTTTTATGGCCAGTCTCCTCATTAGAATGGAAGCTCCTTGAGGGCAGGGATTGTCTTTCTTGTGGCCTGTATTTGCATTCCTCTTACTTAGCTCTGGGCCCCCACATGGTGTACTTATGGCTGGGAAGTGCCTTCCCAAAAGGTCAGCCTCTTTTTGGTCACAGACACTCCTGAATGCCACCTCCTCATACCAAGGAGGGCTGCCACTAGTGCTGGTGAAGGGATGAAAGGACAACCACAGACAGACATGCTGAGAAGAAGGCTGGCCAGAGGAGAGCTGGGAGCCCTCATTGCCCCCTTAGAGAGACAGGGAAATGAGGGGGACTTTGTCTGAATCTGTACCAGGAGCTAAGAGAACCAGACACACAGGGCCACTGGCCAGGCACCTGGGAAAGGAGACAGAATTCAATGGCAGAGAGGCAGGTTAAATAAAAAATAAGTCCAATGAGACCCCTATGGATCATGGCCACTTATTTCCTTTCAAGAAACACCTGAAAAGGACTGAGCAGAAGGTTCTGCATCAGACACTGTGGATCCACGTGAAACATGGGAGATACCCTATTCCCCATAGGGGTCCCCTCTCCCATTTATCTGGGGCTTGGAGGCTTCTGAAGCACAACCTTCTCTCACAGCTCCCTGTAAAGCAAGCAATACAATGGCTATTCACCCATTTTACAGATGTGGAAACCAGGGACACAAAACATCAGTGCCAAGATCTGAAGCCAGGTCAAGTGGTCTTGTAAGTCCAGAACCAGTTCTACGCTCCCATGCTGCCTTTCGAAAAGCCAGTGTAGAACAAGGAGGGCATTTAACAGGTTAAGGGACGGGTCTGCACACATTGTGACTTGCTCTGATTCTGCATTTTCAGCCCCTTCCTTAGCATGCCTCGCAGGAAGGGCAAGCACGCTCTGAGGGACGCTCCAAAGCCAGAGGGCTGGTTCACAGGCTGTCCTTCCCCTTGCCCTTCCATACATTTTCCTGTCCAGCCCACTCCCCTGAAGCCCCATCTCCCAGCAGCAGAGACATCTGCTGCGGAGGAAGCGGCAGAGATAAACAGAGCTGGAGAGAGGTCGGGTTCAAGGCCCACCCAGCCCTTGGACACACTCCTGATGCTGACGCTGCAGCGCTAGGCCCGGCTGCCGGCCCTCCTGAGGTTTGGCCGCTCAGCTCAATCCCTGCCACTTTGGTGACGGCCCAGGACGTGGGGCGTTTGTGGGTCCCAAGATTCCCAGCCAACCAACAAACACCTCCATAGCTCAAGCTCATCAATCAATGGAGCAGGGCTGGTGGCCTCCCAGTGGGCAGCGGACTCAGGAAGAGACTCCCAGCCAGCGGGGCCCATCCTGCCCCCGGCCCTCAGGGGCAGTGGCGGAGGCAGTCAGGATATCCTCAAACTCGGGGCTCTCAGTCACTCCCCGAGGGGGCAGGAGGGAGCCCTGCTTCCAAAGCCCTTCTTCCTTGTACTCGTCTCGCCCCCTTTTATCTAAACAGCACCAATGATGGGGGTGTGTAGAGGGTCTCCAGAGAGTCCACCAAGAGCTGCTTCCGATCCTTCCTAGCTGTGGGGCCTGAAGCAGGTGGCTTGACTCCTGTGGACTTCTGCGTCTTCTCTGTAAAACGAGCCCAATAATAATGCCTTCCCTGCCTTTCTCGGAAGCTTGCTGAAGGCCGGAGAAGCCTCGTCTGTGCGATCCAGCCCCCACCCAGCAGCCACAGTGCAGACCTGACCCAACACACTCGAGTTCACCGAGTTTGCATCTCTAGGTAATGGTTAGGATTCTTCGGAGTCCACGTGGAGCCAAGATAGCGGGGTGAAGGCAGGGCTTTGCCTGAGCTCTCCCCAATTCCCCTCCAAACGAGCTCTGGAGCCACAGAATCGATAAAAGGAGGGCTGGGTGAGGCGACACTGTCTAGCCCCAAACAACCTGGAAGGCAGCGCTAGGAGTGCCGGTCCAGGGCGGGCCTCGGGGGCAGCTTCCAGAGGTCTCGGCCCCCAGACCAGTGGTCACGAGATGCCAGGGGACCCCCCCGCGGCCCTGGGTGCAGGACACACCAGGGACCCAAAACGTCTGCAGCAGCAATCTGTGGTGGCTGGCAAAGACCTGGAAATGGAGCGGTGCCAATCCGTTGGGGAATGGCTGAACACCGGGGAGAAGCCTGACGGGATTCTGTTATAAGAAATGGCAAGCAGGAGGGCTCAGAAAAACCTGAGAGGACATACACGAAGTGGCGCAAAGTGAGATGAGCAGAACCAGCACCAGCCGTGTCAGATGAGGAACCGCTGCGAATGATCGGCTCCCCTTCCAGAGAAAGGATCCAGCCTGGAGGCAGACCCAAGCACACTTTTTCTTTAACTTCGTTTTGCTTAAAAATGGCATTTATTTGAGGGTCATTTTAGAGACAAGCAATTAGGTGGCCAGTACAGGAAGTGCCTGGCCTGGAGTCAGGAAGACCCGAGTTCCAATTTGCCCCAGACATTTCCTATCTGTGTGACTCTGAGCAAATCCCTTGACCTCTGTTTGCCTCGTGTCCTCACCTGTAAAATGGGTATAATAAAGCACCTACTCCGCAGGGTTGCTGGGAGGATCAGACAAGATCCAGGTGTAAAAAGCACCCTGCACAGTGCCAGGCACACAGGAGGTACTCTAGAAATGCTTATTATCACTACTACTAAGTGCTGGCCGACCGCCATGCCTAGAGCATCCTGGGGCATTCCTGGCTTCCTTCCCACCGGAGGCCTCTGCTGCCCCCTGGGGCTGTGAGCTCCCGGCTTGGGGAGGCTGCTCTGGCTGGGACCCTGCTCTGGCTCTGATGGAGCTGCCATACCCATGAATGGAAGCTCCTCGAGGCAGCAGGGGCTGCAGCCTTCCTCTCTGTATCCCCAGCCCTGGGCCCGGCCCCCAGCAGGCACCTGTCAGTGCCAGCGTGGCTGGCTGGCTGACCTAACAAAGTCTGCCGTGCCGGTCCCCATGCTGGCCCTTCTGTCTCCTCTCACACCACTGGGGCACCTCCAAGAAGGCCGCTGGAGGGGACCTCGCAGACCTCTGGTCCGGGCTGCCGCTGACCAGACAACACCCAGCCTGGCTCCGAGGCCCTTGAAGCAGCCCAAACCGGCTCTGGAGAGTCGGAGCTTCGGCACACACTGAAGAAGAAAACGGCGACAGGAGAGGCCGAGGAGAACATGACCACACCGTGTGGCCCTTGGGGGTCCCCAGAGGAATGACCATCACTCCCGGGGGGCACAGCAAAGGCTGCCCTGAAGCTGACCACCTGGGAGGGGGCCCGGTGCAAACCTGCCCAGCCTAAAATCTCCATTTTCATCAAGGCTTTGGAGGCGGCCCCCACTCACTTTTTACACCAAAAGGGTGTAATGAGAAAATGAGAAGGGGCGTCATTTAGAAACCTTACAGACGGAGAGTGTCCCCTCCCGGAGGGTAGGCTCCTTGGGGACAGAAGCAGGGTCTCTGCCTGCCCTTGTATCCCAGCCCCGGTACACACCAGGTGCCTAATGTTTGCTGACTGAGGGCCGCCTGGGGGTCTGGAAGCTCCGGGCCCAGACCATCTGCACGGGGCAGAGAGCTCCTGGCCAGGCCTTCTCTGCAGCCAGGATCTCGCAGGGCTGCTGCCCCTGCCCAGCCCCACGTACCAGTCCTGACTATTAATGGCATCTCCATATCCCGGGGTGTCCACCACCGTTAGCCGCAGCTTCACTCCTCGCTCCTCAATTTCCACCGTTGAAGCTTCGATCTCAACCGTTCTCTCGATTTTCTCTGGGACAGAAAATGGATAATTCAATTTAGATGCCCAGCCACAGGCTGCCCCACAGACCCTCGGAGCACCCCCCCCCGGTCCTTCCCTAGCAGGCAGTGGCATCATCAGCAAAGTGGGGCCCCCAGGCCTCGGCAGCCTGGGCTCGGGGGGCTGAAAGCTCCCCGGGCAGGCTCTCTGGCAGCCATCCAAAGGTGACCCCCCCCCGGCCTGGGTCCCGTCCTCCAAGGCCAGGCGGCCTGAGGGAGCACCTGCGAGGCTGGCAGAGTCTCTGAGGGGCTGGAGGCAGGCTGCCCTCATGAAATAATCCTCATCCAAGTGACCTGGCCATTAAGGTCGTCTCCTATAAGCCTGCCAAGGGCTTCGTGTGTGCAAACTCGCTTGATCCGCACACCAATCCTGCAAGGTGGGTGCTATCGTGACTCCCATTACAGATGAGGAAACTGAGGCCAGAGAGGGTGAGACTGGCTGAGGGGCTCCCGGCCACTGTGACCCCCAGAGGCCCTCACACAGATGCTCAATAGGGAAGGAATCTAAGGGCTGGGGGGGCATGGCTGGGGGGATGGAGACGGTCCTTGAGAGCAGCGCGTCACTCTCCTGTGTGCTCGGGGAAGCCAATGGGGCCCAGTCACGTCTTCCCCTTTTTCTGGCCTCTGACACCCACTTTCTGAGATAAGAATAGAGGCCCACCCCAGCCAGCCAGCCTGGGTCCCTCCAGGTCCTCGAGAGCAGAGGGCGCGGCCCCCGGCACCAGGACCCACACAGCCCAGGGGGCTCCCTCGGACAACCCCCTCCACAAGGCCAAGCCTCTGCCTGAGGCTAAGCAGCTCCCCAAGGCCAAGCAAGCCAACTCCCACAGGAAGCCACGCATGGGCACACACATGTCCGTGCACATACAAACGCTGTCACGCACAGGTATGCTCACACGCACACACAGCCCCCCCCCCCCAGAGCTGGGGCTCCCTGGTGAGCCATGGCGGCAGCCTTCGTGCCGGCTGGCCCGGATGGCAAACACGTGTCTGTGGCCCACATACCTGCCGCTCCGGGAATGTAGCGTTCTGGGTAAAGATCAGTCAAAAACAGGCTGTTAATCAGGGTGGATTTTCCTAAGCCGGATTCACCTGGAAGCGAAAGCAGGGATTAAACGTGCTGCTCTCGGCGGGTGCCTGGGCCCGCTCCAAAAGCTTCAGGCAGGGCCCACGGAAGGGCTGCCTCCACAGCACGAGGGCAATGGCACCGAGGCGGGAGGTCCTGGGTTCCGATCTGGCCTCGGGCTTCCCGTGCCCAGCCCTTGCCCGTCTGCCCTAGAGTTGTTCCTGAGACAGAAAGGAGGGTGTTTCTTCCTAAGCCTCTATCTAAATAGACCCTCATACGAAGGCTCCATGGGACCAGCTAGACCCAAAGGTCCGATCCAGGCCTCCGTGCGCAGCGACCTCCTCAGGCTGGACAGGGCTCCTGGGCCTGCGGGTGCTGGCCGGTGGTTCAGGCCCGGAACGCCCGGCTCTATTATTGTAGCACAATCAGAAGCGCCATCCCTCCAGCGCACCTTCCTTGTGGCCTTTGAAGTCAAACAGGAAATCAAACCCTAAGCTTTGATTCTTTTTTATAAACTATCTCAAACACAGCTGGCAACACAACTTCCTCTGATTCAGGGCAAGGTACAAACAGACCCTTGGACTGGGGAGGGACCTTTCGGGTCAGCCCACACAGGCCAGGCCTGAGCAAGCATCCCCCACCCCAATACCCCACCTGCTGGAAGACATCCGGGACACGGGGCTCCCCACCTCCCAACACAGCCCGCTTGGCCCAGGACAGGCTGTCCGTGAGGGTGTTCTTCCCTCTGTCAGGCTGACGTGGGCCGAGCAGGACAAGCCTGACCCGCCTTAGATGAGAGCTTTCCTGGCCTTCTGGAAGGGGACCCCGAGGTCCCGGGTGGGTATGGGCCATTGTCAGGAAGAACTCAAGAGCCCTTTCCCTGGAGAAGCTTGTTTTCTCAAGCAAACAGAGCAGAATGCAATGCCCACGGCACGTCGCCCTCCCGGCCCTGGGGCCCAGCTCAACCCTTAATTCTAACCAGAGCACCAAGGCCTGAACTATGTCTGGAATCCACCTTCAGAGGAAAGCAGGCCCCTACTCTCCGAGCCGCCCCCCTTCTGGATAATCCAAGCCAGTCTGCCTGGGCTGATCCCCAAGCTTGTTTCTCAGAACTGGCCGTGAGGTGTCTGACTCAAAAGCAAGTCATCCCTCACAGGGCAAACAGCTGCTCCCCCAGAGGCGATTCAGAAGCGGCCACAGCCCTGGAAGGGAATTCTCCAAGGGCCCCTCTCCTCATTCTGTATCCTCACTGATGAAGCCAGCATGAGTCGGGCAGGGTCTGGGTCTCCCCTGGGAACCCCCCTCTGTCCCTCAAGGAGCAAACCTTGGCTCAGGTCTGCTGACCAGAAAGTAGCCAAGAGAGACCCAGAAACTATGGGGGCGCCCCTGAGCAGAGCAATGACACTCGCCTCTCTGGAAGGGTGAACTTCTGAGCAGCTCCCTCTGTCCGTGCCCAGGCAGCAGGGCCCAGAGACACGGAACCAAAACTCAGCATGGATTCTAAGACAGAGGTAAGAGTTTTAAAAAACCACCTCAACGTGAGAAGGACCTTCTCCAAAGCAGCCCCTGCCCCTGACAACAGGCAGAGAGAAAAATCTGACCACTCTGCCACCCACCCTCAGTGCACCAAGAGACCTCTTCAACCATCCAAAGTAGCCCATCGGCTGTTCCTTTAATAAATTAAAAATAAAGTCTTGATTTCTATTACTAGAAAGAAAAAGACTGAGAGTGGATGAGAAGCCGGCCCTGCTGTGCTCATCAGGCGAGCGTAAAAGACATCAGAAAAGGGGAACTCGAGATGGTCCCGGGAGAGCAAGAATAGGATTCACAGCGGTCGGGGGGGGGGGGGGTTCTGGCCTCAGCCCCGCCATACACGGGATGGCACGCAAAGGCAGGTGGAGGAATCAAACGGGATCACAGGAGGGAAAACTCCGACACCAAAGTGGTGCTGCCAACATGAAGGGCCAAACGGACGGTGGCTTCTTGCAAAGATGACCATCTGGGGATGCTGGAAAAAACAACAGCCAGCGAGTGGCTCTTTCCATGTCCAAAGACCACAAAGAACTGGTTGGAAGCCCTGCTCCTTCTTGCATCTCTATTGCTTAAGACCCCAAAGAGGATACACACATACCAGCATTCAGGAAAGCAAGCTAGAATCAGACCAAGGAGCCACGGGCAATGCCACCTCCCCTGCCCCCAGGAGGCGTAACGTCCCCAGGAGGTCCAGGGCACGAGAATCCTGACAGCCAGCAGCACTGCCTGCGGCCAAGGGCCAAACACAAAGTAGGCGTCTGTCCCTGGGGACCAGCTGAACAAGCTGTGGCATGAGGACGACCTGGAAAGGACTAGAGCGCCATAAATGGAGGCCACAAGGAGAAAAGGGAAAGTGCATACTGAGCAGCCCCGGGCCCCCGGAGACACCAGGACGCAGTGGGGATGGGGACGGAGCCCAGAACCTGCGGGCCTCCTTTTACGTCTGGCGCCTCGTATAGACACAGCGGCGTGCAGACTGCCTCCCCCATTGGAGATGAGCTCCTGGAGGAGGGGCCTTAGTGTTTGCCTTTCCTGGAGGCCCCAGTGCCGGGCACACAGTAGGTGCTTTATAAATGCTTACTGAGATGATGGTGTGTTAATTATTTCTGCTGAACTGTTGTTTGCTCTTTTTTATCCTTTGCTCTGAGAGATGAGTGTCTGCATGAGGGAGGGTAGACGGATATACTTGGAAGTGAAGGTGATATAAAAACAAGAGGCCAACAAAAATTCTGAAGTGTCCAGACAGAAAAGGCTCAGAGTGGATGGGAAGCCTGCTCCCAACGGCGACTGTCCTCTCTCCCGTCTGGCCGCTGCTCCCAAGCTCCCAGGACACGTGGCAGGTCCGTGTCAGTGCAGCCTGTCAATGACTCTCCTGTCTCCTACAGCTGGGTATTCGGTGGCCCCCCATTCATTACTCAGGCAGGTCCAACCGGCAGAGTGGCATTGCGAGAGCTGCCTGGCAACCCTGTTAGACCTCGTTTTGGGAGATCTCGTCTTGCCACTTACTGCTCGGAGGCCACATGGGTGGGGAGAAAATCTACCCAAGAAATCAGAGCTGGCCGGTATGCGAGGCCTGGCTCCATTTCCATATCCAAGGCTTAGCCCCACACTACAGCCTACGGCCCCATCCATATGGCTTCCACTGGCTGTGGTTAGGCCTTCTGAGGGTCTGAGCCCTTCGGCCTCCTATGGCCGAACGGATGGTGCAGATGGGGAAGAGGAGTGAAACGCTGACCCCACTGGGGTCCTTGCACTTCTGGGCCTTCCGCCTCTCACCTCTCTCCTCTACACCCCCCGAGTAAGCTTCCTTTGCACCTCTGTGGTCATGGCTGTCCTCTGCTCAAAACCCCAGAGAACCTCCCAAAGGCCTGTGGTAGCCATTCCTGGCCCTGGCATTCAAGGCCTTCCTCCACCTATCCACAATCTATCTAGTTCCCTTCCCATCTCCAGGATTCCAGCCAAGCCGGGCCACTCTCTATCCCCAGGTGAGGAGCCTGCCTTCTCCTGTCTCCATCTCTCTGCCCATCCTGTTCCTTTATGCCTAGAATGGGCGCATCTCCCCAATATACACACTCCATCTCCAGTTGCTAATAGCTCTCCTTCCTTTAGTCAAAGTTCAATTCAGATGTGCCCTCTTTCCTCCCTGCAGCCCGCCCGAGGCCTCTCTTTGGCCTGGACCTCTCCTCTCCAAAATAGCCCTCCCCAGAGGACTCTCTCTTCCACAGTCTGGGCAATCCACGGCCAGCCCCAGGGTGAGGTGGGACCTGGGAGCCTCTCCATGCTGGGAGCTGCCCATGTTGACACTGGGGGGCCAAAGTCACCTCCGACCATGACGAAGCACGAGGGGAGCAGCTCAGTGGAGGCCAAAATGAGTCGGGGCCGAGGATCCCGTCTCTGGTGTGTCAAACTCTTCGCGACTTGGCCCCTCCCCAGCGTCTATCTGTCTATACCTTGGCCCCCCACACACACACTCTGCAGTCTAAGCAGACCAGCAAACTGGCTCTTTCTCCCACAAGGGCATCTGTCATGGCCTCGCCTTTGCCCCACTTCTCTCTGTAAGACCCAGTCCGCGTGCCGTCTGCCCACCCAGCTGCGAGGGCGCACCTTGCACCGTGCCAGGGAGTCTGTCCGTCCGAGACGCGTGAAAGCTCCCAGGGGGCAGGGATCGCTTCACCTCGGACTTGGATCCTGATGCTTCAGCGGACGCCTGGCCCAGAATGGAAGCTCCCCAAACTCTGGGTCTGGTCTAATCTCATACGGACGAAGGAGAACCTTCTCAGCACGTTGCACACAAGTCGCTCCGGGCACTGCAGTCCTGGGGATGCTAACAAGCTTGGGGAAGTTTAGCTCTAATTACCACAATCTGACTGAAATGGATGTTCTCGGTCAGCTGGGCTTGACTCTTGACTCTTCCTGACCCCATTTGGGGTTTTCTTGGCAGAGATACTGGCATGGTTGGCCATCTCCTTCTCCTGCTCCTTTGACAGGTGAAGAAATTGAGGCCAACAGTGAAGTGACTTGCTCAGGGTCACACTGCTGGCAAGTATCTGAGACCATATTTGAATTCAGGAAGAGCTACTCCAAACTCAGGGTACACTTTTAATCTAATTTAAAGCAAACGACTCACTGGACAACAGTTTGTTTAATTTAACCCTTACCTTCTGTCTTAGGATCAAGACTGTGGGTTGGTTCCAAGGCAGAAGAGAGATAGGGGCTAGGCGATGGGGGTTATAAGGATATTAGAAAATACCTAATTTCATTTTTACAGGGTTAGGTGTTCAGGATCCTACAACTAGCAAGTTTTTGAGTTCAGATTTGAACCCAGGACCTCCCTTCTCTAGGCCTGGCTCTCAATCCACACAGAGCCACCCAGCTGCCCCTGATGCCATTTTTCTTCACAACAAATTATGAGAAGGAGAAAGTGCTCACCAACCACCATGAGGGTGAACTCAAATCCCTTCTTGACAGACTTCCTGTGGACCTGATTCGGCAGATTCGCGAATCCCACATAACCTGCTGTCTCAGAAGGAAGCTAGGGGATAAAAAAAGAAAAGAAATCTAAATTAATCCAAAGGAAAAAACATATACGGTGAAATGATTTTAACGTCCCTGGCTGGTGGCCATGACAGAAGCCAGTGACGCGGCGAGGTGGGTGTTTACGTGAGAGTCAAACCAAACTAGGCCTGTCCTCCTCGGACCAGGCTTGGGGATGGGGACCAGTTCTTGGCCAGTCTTGCCACTGGGCTCCCCTCCCACCCCTCCTCACACTGGTCCCTCACTGGCCACTTTCTCAAGGCCCTCCCCCTGTGGTCACCCGCTGCCACCCCCAGCTCTCCTTGGTCCATTCACTAAACACTACTCATCCCATCACCAAATGTCATGGGAGTCTGGTAAAACAAAGTCTGCAAAAGTGGGGATCTCAGCCATGGGGTTCTCAAAGTTGTGTCGTACCATACGGTATCATGGGAAGAGCTCGGAGGGAGGGAGCCAGAAGGGGGAGGCACAATAATCTAGCTCCAACACCCTGGGGGCCCTCCGACAAGTGCCCTCCCTTCATCTCTTCTCTGACCTTCCTCTTCCTCACACCAGCCCTACAGGCCAACCTCAAGGGGCTTCTGCAAACACCAAGGCCCCCTGGGAAATGAGGGCTTCTTTCCTAACTCTCCAAGCTGGTGGGCAGGTACCCTTTGGCCCTTTGCACACAGGCGGCACCCTACCAGACCCTGAGTGACCATCTTCTCAACATTTAACCAGTCCATGCAATGACTGACCATGAGTCCACAGGCCCCGGCGGAAGCCAGCTACCCACCTCCTGACAGAGAAGGGATGGGCTTGGGGAGGAACGAAGCAGGCATTTGGGGCAAGAACTTGTTTCTATTCGACCACCCCAGTGCAACTATCAATAATATGGAAATAGGTCGTGATCAATGATTCATGTAAAACCCAGGGGAATTGCACGTTGGCTATGGGGCAGGGGGAGGTTTGGGGGAGGGAAAGAACATGAATCATGTAACCATGGAAAATATTCTAAAAAATAAAAAAAAATTTAAATTTAATTTAATTTTAAAAAAAGAACTTGTTTCTATTAACTAAGCATGTTTGCTATAAGGCTTTCTTCTTTTTTTTTTTTTTTAAACCCTTAACTTCTGTGTATTGGCTCCAAGGCAGAAGAGAGGTAAAGGCTAGGCAATGGGGGTGAAGTGACTTGCCCAGGATCACACAGCTGGGAAGTGTCTGAGGCCAGATTTGAACCCAGGACCTTCCATCTCCAAGACTGGCTCTCAATTCATTGCTTTTCTTTTTCTGTTTTTTTTTTCCAACAGTGGAGGAATGGGAAGAAAAGAAAATCGCATTTATCTATTAAAAAGAGAATTTCAATTTAAAAGTAAGACAAGAACATGTAGCCTGAGAAGACAAAGAAGCAAGCTAACAGACAAGCCTACAACGTGGAGAGGCCAGGCCTCGGAGAGCTGACATGATCCATGGTGGGCCCATCGCCAAGGCCTTTTCAGGTGGGCAGGACTGGGCAGAGCCTGTGCCCCTTGGTCACCAGAGGAAGCCTTTATTGGAGGCAAACCAGGGGCCTCAAGCAGTGGTCAAACTCAAAAAGAAAGAGGGCCTCCAGACCATCCAGAGGGATCTCTGGGCCACATTCTGACTTGGCTTAAAGGGTGGCATTATCTGTGTTTTACTGTGCTTTTATCCAGCTTGTTAACTGTTCCCTCACGCCATTTTAACCTGGTTTGGGCTGCTCCCAGGCCCACCCTGCACTGAATGCCTCTGGACTAGGCCTGGGTCCTGCCGCAGCTCTTACTCACCAGACGTCTGGCCCGGAACATATCAGTTCATCTCTCTTTAGGCCTCAGGGCCCTGATCTACCAAATAAGGGTGTCAAGGAGGACCCCTCTGGCACTAAATCTTGGGCTCCCAGAGGTCCTTTCTCATTTGGAAGCTGGTGATTCAATCATTCCTGGAGTAGGGCAGTGCTTCCAATTCCAGGTTATCTGTGGGCTCTTCTCTGCACTCACTTTCTCCTCCCCAAAGCATGCTCATTCCGAGCCAATTCCCCAATAGCTTGTGGTCAAAAGTCAGGAACAGTTTGTTGGTCTTAATGAACAGCCTCTAAGAGGCCCCCTGAAAACACGATCCAAATCACCAAAAGCAAGAAAATTGCCCATGGACGCCCCCGGGGTTCATGTAATTCCATGGCCCCGTTCCTGTTCCTCCAGCTGGCCCCTGAGGCCTATTGTCAATGAGGAATCATACAAGAAGAAGGATGAGCCGACCTCTGACCCGGCATAAAGCCCAAGAAGCCGCCATAGCCCCAAGTCATGACAGGCGGCGTCTACATGGCCTTTCAGGCCTCTCCCGTTCCTCACCGAGCACTGTGCTGAGCCCCAGGACTCTTCGAGGTAATGGGGGAGCCCATCCATTGCCCAGTGGCCGATGAACGGATCTAGCCCGTGTTACTGCTTATTAAGAATGACAGAGAGGAGGAATTCAGAGAAATGCGGGGTGAAGGAAGCCGAGCCAAGAGAACAACACGGACAATGGCGACGGCTGTGAAATGGAAAGATCTGGCAATGGAACAGCCACTCACGGACTTGGGAGCGAACTAAAGAACGTAATACATACCTCCATCCTCCCAGAGAGAGAGGTGGGGGGCTACTAGGACAGAAGAGGGCATCCTTTGTCAGACAAGGTTTCTGTGCTGATGGGATGGACTAATCGCTCTCTGTCACAGGGGAGGATGCAAAATGACTAATGTAAAGACAAAAGATTTTGTTAAATTGATTAAAGACAAAACAGCTTCTGAAAAAGGCTTGTTAAGGGAGCTCCCAGGTTGTGCTGAGGCAGCTCTGAGAAGAGGCTCCTGGCAGCCATCACTGTGTCCATCCCCCAAACCCAACTGCACCCAGGCTCAGCTTGGTCACTGGCTGTTCACACGCTTTCATCGACCCCCATCGATTCCACGTCCCATCATGATGACTTTTACGCTGGTCCCCCAAGGATGCCACACACAACATACGCTTTCGATGTTTTCTACACATAAAAAGAACACTGAATTTCAATGCAAAAGGCTCCTTAGAGATCACCTCTTCCAAAACCTCATTTAAAACGTCAGCAAGCAGCAGAGAGGCAGGACTAGAACATGAGAGAGAGGGAGAGGGAGAGGCGGGGAGAGAGAGAAGGAGAAAGAAGAGGAGGGAGGAATGGAGGGAGAGAGACAGAGACAGAGAGAGAGAGAGACAGAGACAGAGACAGAGACAGAGACAGAGACAGAGACAGAGACAGAGACAGAAAGGAAAGAGCATCAAAGGCTACAAGAACAAAACTCAGAAGGAGTCACTGGATTTAGTGCCTGAGAGACGCCCAGTGAGTTGGAAGAGGCCAGATTTTAGAGGGAGCAGAGTAAGGCCAGAGCAAGAGGGCTATCCCAAGGAAAGGTGCAGAGGATGGGTTTATGAAGGGTCAGGTTCAGGCAGAGCTAGAAGGGCAGGAAGTCATAGTGGAGGGCTGTCAGAGTTCTGAATCATGGAGGCGAGCATCCCTCATGGGAAATTACGACCCCTTCATGTGGCTGAGGTACACTGATGGTGCCAACTACAGGAACTGAAGAAGTTGTCTAACTGGGAGCTGGAGGCATTTGAGGGTCCACCAGGTGTCAAGGTCAGATCTGGAATGGCGGGAAGACCTTGGACTCTTTGCAAAAGACACAACAACCTGAAGGCTGGCAGGGAAGAGGCACCAGGACCCGGGCAGGGTAGTGCAGTAGGATGGAGTGACCCTCCAGGAGGGAAGCTAAGGGAAGGCAGACCGCAGCGGTGAGCCACAAGGCAGGTGCAGCCTCCTTCCCTTTCTGGCTATGAGAGAACAGACAAGGAGATCCTCATCATGAAGGGGGTCCAGGGTAAGTGCCAAGAGATGGAGGACTATGAGAAGAAGACAGTCTGCTCCCAGTAGGACAAGGGTTCCAGTGGCGCAATGAGAAGAGAGGGTGAAGCTGGGAAGAGACTGAGGAAGAAGAGTGTTCCTAAGACTAGATATGAAGGAGAAAGAACAGTGGTTGGCAAAGGGACTATCCAGGCTACCAGGTCCCAGAAAACAAATGCATGGAGCTACCAATCTCAAGCCACTACAGTCATCAGAGACCACCTGAAAAAAATGAAGATGGAAGATCTACAGTTACAAAAATGACGTGGGGATTCCCTGAGACACGGGCGAGCATCATGCAAAGAGGAAGGACGAAGTCAGGAGGCCAGGGTGCTCCCTGGGCCACTGCCACCACTGCCTGGGGAGCTGACCCTGGCTGAGCCCCTGGACCTCCCCTGGCCAGTCTCCAAATTCTTGGTGAAATGAAGGAGATTCGAAGAGAGACAGTGACTACTCAGAGCCCTCCAAGCTCCCTGACTCAATGATCCACAAGCAGAGGGAACCAATGAGGGCAGAAGGGTTTAAAAGCATCACAAATCTGTAGACTCCAATGACTAAAATTGTGAAGAAAAAAGCATAAATTAAGAGCTCCTCTAGTGACTCGTTTCAGGGATGAGGGCCAGGCGTGCTCCTCATCCCAACAAGGGGCCAAGCAAAGGCAAGCAGCACCAACAATAGTAGTCATTGACATTTGGATATCGCTTGAAGGATTCTGAAGCACTTTTCCAGTATTAACCCTGTGAGGGAGGGAAGGCAGTGATCATCTTTCTTTCACAGATGAGGAGACAGACTCCAAGAAAGGGTCAAGGACCCGCTCACGAACCCAGGTCTCTCGACTCGGTTCCCAGTATACCAATTCCTACAACTCCAAGTGCTCCATGAAGAGCTCTCACACCCACATGGTGACTCCCTCCAGAAACAGCAGATACAGAGCTCCCAACCCGAAAGCAAAGAGCTGGCTGGTCTATTAGTGCAAATGGCAAATGGGTATCGATGCTCATCCATGTGCGCGCATATTTACTTGGTCAAAAATGGCAGATTTCTTTCATTCTGTGGGAAAGGCTCAGAAGACTTTCTACCTCAAAAAGAAAATGTTTTATCCTAATCTTTCTAATTTTCTAATCTACAATGTTACCTACTAAAGAAAAAGGAAGCCCGTCCCTGCTGAATCTTTATCAGGCATGTAACAAAGCTCATCGGGTTATAAGATTTGTTAATCTGAAGCACTGCAACCTCACACATTAGTTCTAATTGGTGAACTTCTCCGGGAAAGGTATTTCTTTGCAGGGCCCGAATACATTTTTCCGAGACTTAATTAAGCAACAAAAACAACTTTACCTTTTTATCGCCACCTGACTGGGACATGTTGAGTCGCTCTGAGTTTTGGCCTGTGGAAGATAAAAATCCCAAGTCAAGGCATTTTCAAAGCCGGGCTGTCTCACACATTCCGCCGTCCGGTGATCTCTAAGAGACCAAGGAGAATCCAGGAGCGATAAATGACCTACCTTCCTTCCCAGCATCATTTACTACATCGCCCAAGAAAATGGAGTTTATCCTTAGCAAGAAGAAAAAATTAAAATTCAATTACAAAATTAAGCCAGATTAAAACACTGTCAGTGATTTCCCAGCTCCCTGGAGCATCTGCTTTCCCAAAGCAGCTGACACCAGCAATCACCAGCGGATCTCCCCTTTCTCATACATCCTCATACAACAGATACTGACTGTTGGAGGGTCAGGAACGAGGCCCCTCTCCAACCCGACCCGTCCAAAGAAAACCCCAAAAGCTACAAAACAGGGACAGGAAATGAAAAAAGGGAAAACATCTGTAAGCTGGCCTCTTTTTGGACAGCTCAGCTACTGACCAGCAAAGAGAGGAAATGCCTTCTTGGGCCACCTGTGCCTGTATCCTAGAAATGCTTTCCTGCTCCTCTGTCTGAGACAGGCTCTGTTCTCGACCAGCCACGACAGCAGCAATCCCTATGGCTGAGCGCCCAGGAACCACCAGCGAGAGGCTGGCTGCTACTGGAACGAACGGGGGACATCCACACTCAGGCTTGGAAATTCAAACTAAAAAATTCACAGAATTGGCAGTGCCCTCAGCACCTCCCGGGTTCAAGAGAACATCTGTGCTGGCAGAGGGGCCTGGGGACGAGGCTGATGATTTAATCCATTTGGAGAACTCTCTCCCAATGCAGGGCCACCATCTAATGCCCTCAAGAGCTGCCCAGAGCAGCAGTACCCAACCCAAACAGAAACAGGGCTGCTAATGGATAGGTAAGGATCCCTTACATTTGGGGGGAGTCCATTTTTTTAAACTCTTCCCTTCTGTCTTAGAATCAAAACTAAATGTTGGTTCCAAGGCAGAAGATCAAAAAAGGCTAAGCAATTGGAGTTAAATGACTTGTCCAGGGTCACCCAGCTAGAAAGTGTCTGAGGCCAGATGGAAACCCAGGACCTCCCATCTCCAGGCCTGGCTCTCTATCCACTGAGCCCACAGCTGCCTCCTCATTTGGCTCCCTAAGCCCTCTCTTCTTCCCTCTTCCCACCAGTCTCCTCCCACCTTCTTCCAGTCCTCATTCTCTTCTACCTGGTGACAATGGTCTCCTCCTTGGTCCTCCCACATATGGCACCCCAGCTTCCACTCTGAGCACAGTCACTGGCTGCTCCCCCAACCAGGATGCTCTCCCTCTCCATCCCTGCCTCCCTCCTTAAAGTCTCCGCTGAGGTGCCACCTTCTGCAAGAAGCCTCTCTGAGGCCTCCTTAACTGAGACGACTTCCCCGAAAGATTCACTCCGTTTGTCCTTGCGTTCTGCCGTGCGCACAGCAGTGTGCAGGGTGTCCCCCCCACTAGACTGAGAGCAGGGACCGCTTTCTGCCTTTCTTTGTACCCCCAGGGCTCAGCCTGGTGCCTGGCACACCATAGGCACTGGATAAACGCTAGGTGACTGCCTGATTCATGTCCAACAAATATGAAACAAGCCCATTTGTTAATAATAATAACAACAACAGTAATGATAGCTAGTATTTCTACAGGCACGCAAAGCACTTCCCATATTCTTTTTTTAACCCTTATCCTCCGTCTTGGAATCAATACTTGGTATTGGCTCCAAGGCAGAAAAGCGGTAAGAGCTGGGCAATGGGGTCAAGTGACTTGCCCAGGGTCACATAGCTGGGAAGTGTCTGAGGCCAGATTGGAACCCAGGACCTGCCATCTATAGATCTGGCTCTCAGTCTATTGAACCACCAGATGTCCTTCTATGTGTATTCTTGTTTGAGTGTCACAAGAACTTCGAGAGGTCAGAGCTATTGTTATCCTCATTTTCCAGATGAGAAAACAGAGATTAAGGGACATGCCCAGAATAATAGAGCTAAAAAATGTGAGGCAGGATCTGACCTCGGATCTTCCCAACTCCAAGTTCAATACTGTATCCACTGTAACACTTAGCTAGCCACTGAGGACGCAGAAACACGAAGACAAAAGAAAGCCCCGTGGCTCAGTGCGCGAGTGGATAGGCAGGCCTGAAGTCCAAACCTGGTCTCAGACCCTTCCTAGCTGCAGGGCCCTGGGCGAGTCACTTAACTCTGACTGCCTCGCCCTCCCCATTCTTCTCTCTAAGTGATGCTAAGACCAAAGGTGAAGGTTTAAAGACGACTGGACAGAAATAGAAAAGGACAGCGGCTGCCCCACAGAGCTGGGTGCCAGATAGAAGTGCCCCTTCCACCGCCAAAGTGCTGGAACCTTCTGTTCAGGAGGAGCCGCTACGGAAAAGGGGCGATAACCAGCCGCTTCCTGTGGCTACGTCCAGTGCGTAGAGGCTTCCCAGGCCCCAGTGTGTGCTCCAAGGCGGTCCTATGGTAGCTGGGGGCCATCTCTGCCAACAAGGCCCAACATGCCACCAGAGATAGCGCCAGCCTGCTGGCCGGGCCAGAGGGTGGCCCTGGGCCGGCAGCACCAGCACAGCCCGAGCACTGGCCAGAAGGACCACAGAAGTGACCCCAGAGGGCCTGGGAGCGAGCCCAGAGGAAGGGCCTTCCCCCACAGGCACGGCTGTCGGGCCAGGCCGAGTTCTGTCTGCCCATGACACCGGGGGAGAGCTCTCAGGAAAGGGCTGCCGGCCAGGAAGAGCAATGCTGCACCCCGTCCCGAGGCCTGCCAGTGCAGCAGTGCCGCGGCAGAGCTGGGACAGGCCTCGGCTCCTCTCACCCCAGAGCCTGGCCTTCTCTCCCTCTCCAGGTAAGCCTTCCCTGCTTTGGGACACTACCAGGAAGCTCTTTTTTGGTGTCATGCTGAGCTGGAGTCCCCCCAATGGGAGTGAGGGGCAGAATAAAGCTGACCCTTCTCCCCTGCTCTTTGGCCCCCACACACAATCTGCCAGCGTTTGAAAGAGCCTTGGAGACCCTCCTCCCTAGCTCTAGCCCCACTCTGTCTATACGCAACACAAATTCTCTCCACAATATCCCTGACAACTGGCCCCAGCCAGAGGGCAGTGGACTGGACAAAGGAGGGGGAGGCAAGCCCTCGGACCCCTGCAAGGCCAGTCCTATTCACTGACCTCATTCTAATTTGTCTGACAGTCATGCATCTACATCCATCTTCCAGCTCCACACACAAGGCCTCACATGCAGTAGGCTACATGGCTTAGTGGCTAGAGAGCCAAGCGTGGGGGTGAGCCTCAGACACTTCCTAGCTGTGTGACCCTGAGCAAGTCACTTAACCCCAGTTGACTAGTCCCTGCCCTCCTCTTTTAGAGTTGTTTCTAGTAAAGGTTTAAAACATGATTGTTATTATTTGTGAGATGGCTTGCTCAGGCTCAGGTGTCAGGCTTATCAACCTGGCAATGACAGAAATCAAGGGATGGCTAACCCTGGAGGGCAGAGTCAGAATCCCGAGTTTCATCCTGCTGGAAAAAGGGGAAATAAGGGGGAAGAGATTCAGAAAGTAAGGGTGAGGAAGGTGGGCAAATCGCCCCTCTGACCAGGTCCCCAGCAAGCATTTGCTTACTCCGCCAGGACCGAGGGGACAGCCTGCCCTTCCTCGCTTGGGCCAGCATCTCCCAGCCACTGGACTCGACTTCCCCGTGGGCACCCGGCCTCACCAAGCACCTGTTTGTAACTAAAAGTCTCGTGGGGCAAGTGAGGGAAGGGAAGGTGCCTGGCAGGCAAGCGTGGGGCAATCCCGCCCGTTCTCTGCTCGCCAGCCGCGAGAGCGGAGAACTGGGGCCCCAGGGAGTGGCCAGAGCGGAGCCCGGGAGAGACCTCTGAGGCAACCCCCCAGCTGGCCGGCCCTGGGCTGGGGAGCTCCCAAAGGCCGTGGTGGCCTGGGCTGACGAGCTGCCTGCCCAAATAGGCCAAGCACCAAAGGGATGGGGAATGAACAGACTGGGAGACACGGATTGTCGTGAGCTTCTCCATCCTTGTGAATGGCATGAGACTTCCTGGACAAGTAAAGGGATGACCGCGGGCCTCCCACCATCTTCCTGCCATTAATCACGCTTAATAGGCTCGGCCAAATGGTGAATCATCCACAGTGGCCGAGGCCGCTCTCTCAGGACGTGCATTACTCATTTTCAAAGCAGAACTCAATCAAATAGAAAAAAAAGCTTATAGTCATTCCTTGAAGTATTATGAAACGTGGAAAGCTTGGCCCCCACAGCCAGCTTAGACCTGGGTTCATGTCCCAGCTCAGCCCCTTCCTGCTTGGATGACTGCTCTCGAGGCTGCGGCTGCCCCATCTGTAAAATGTGAGACTAAAACATCTCTATGGTCCTTCCCTCAAAATCAATCTTTGAGCCTAGGACTGGGTCCGAGAGAACGCTATGCCATTCCAGCTGACCTGGGAAGGGGCTCAAAGCTCATCACTGCTAGACACAGACAGGATATATTAAGCACCTACTATGTGCCAGGCCGTGCTAAGTGCTGGGGGTGTGCATACAATAAAGCAGGACTGTCCCTGCTTTCAAGAATATAACGTCCAGGAGACGGACCAAGGAGAGAAGACCTCCACCAGGCAAGGCTGCCGGGGGAGCTGAACTGGGAGTGAAGGGGGCAGGGCCAGGGGCCCTCAGGAGACGGGGGTCCTGTTCAGGCACTCCCCCACTGATCGGAAGTGCAGCCAAGGGCAGAGGCACACCAATGCTGGCTTGGGCCTCACACAGCCCTGGGCCTGAGCTACCCCAAAAGATTCGCCCAGTTGTTGTCTGGCTGTGCGTCTTGCTCTCCAGTAGGCCCTGCACTCTTCTGAGGGCCACGACTGGTGGTCTCTTAGCATCCCTTCAGGACTCATCATTTAAGGCCACTTTTCCTTCTATCCTGAGACCCTCACTTGGACCCACACACAAAAGGCTGCTAACTTGAAAGGGCCTGAGAGAGAACCCAGATTTCAACCAGCTCAGCATTTCCCAACAGCCAAGTGCCTCTGGACCACAGTCAGTCCCTTCCGCCCTCAGTAGAATTCTTGGAGGGGAAAAGTGATAAGGAATAGCTTGTGGGTGAGACTCCTGAGAGTAAGGATTCCTGGTCATTTCTGAAGAAGGCTGAGGAAGCACAGGCTCTGGGAAATCCAGACAACCAACAGGATGACAAAAAACCGAGGAGAAACAAGGAGGCCCACATGGAGAAAAGAGGTCACTGCGTACAGGTGTCAAAGGCGCCCAGCCCACCAGTTTCCCCCACACTGTGTCTACTAATCTCTGTTTTCCTACACATTCCCTTTCCCAAAGTACCAGATATTCAAGACTCCAGGAATGGTATTTCCAAGGAATTACCTCACGATTCAGGTGGTAAAGTTATTTGGCTTCCAGCCTAGCTTCTTATTACGCACTGTCACACCCTTCCCGACATGAAACAATCACAAAGAAATTCACCTCGTTAAGTGACCCAGTTGGCTGAACTAGCCATGGGGTAACTTCTGGGCTCAGAAGCGTCCCTCACTGGTGCTCGTGTTGATCCCTGCAAAGCCAGACTATAAGAAGAGAGTCAAAACCAAAGTCCAGTCTTGCCCAAGGCCCGCGCTCTAGGAGCCTTCACGGAAAACAAAATGGAATCCGTTTTTCTGTACCCAGGAGTTAAATACCATTGGAGACAGGAGAGGCAATGTGGGAGATAAAAATGTGGAGCACTTATCGAGCGAGAAAGGGGAGATTTCATTTTGTGTAGGAAAACTCCAGAGTGGGAACGCCTTCCACCTGTGGAGGTCTGACGTTCTTTCTACCCAAATGGGCAGCTGGGGGGCTCCGTGGATAAAGAGCCAGACCGAGAGGTGGGAGACCCTGAATTCAAAAATGGCCTCAGACACTTCCTAGCTGTGGGAAGCAGGGCAAGTGACTTAGCCCCCATTGCCTGGCTCTTGCTGCTCTTCTGTCTTGGAACCACTACTTAAAATTGATTCTAAGAAGGAAGGTAAGGGTTTAAAAAAAAAAAAAAAGTTGCTCAGGGCCCTAAGTGTCTATATGACTCTCAAGAGGACACATTGCTAGTAGGGGACAGGCAGAACTCACACCTTAGCTGTCCTGACTCCATCCCCAAAGCCCCATTGTCTCAATGATAAAATAAGGAAGAAAACTCATATCCTTGAAGGGCCAGAGAAAGAACTTAATAGTACTCACTCGAGGCCCCAAGAAATGTTTTATTAAGCACCTACTGTATGTGGCCCATTTTCCTGGGAAAGTCACAGAATGTAGACAATGCTTGGCCCTTCCCTCAAGGAGCTGACAGTCTAGCAGGAGGGAAAGCCAACGCCATTGCTAACTCTGATAATGGTACCAAGAGCAAGAACTGATTGGGGAGGAGAGTGGGCAGGTGGTCACCTCCCAAGACCAATTCCAAGGGCTAAAAACCTCACCTGGACCCACGGCAAAGTGGCTGAGGAGAAGCAAAGAATGGGGGACTCCCCTACTTCCAGGCTCCCCATCAATTCCTCCACTGTCACAGCTCCCAGGCCCTCTAATCCTTGGGGGGTCCTTCTCATCAGCCATGTGGCCAGAAAGCCTCTGTGGACAACCCTCTGGGAGAGAAGAGCTCATCCATGTTCCATGACAACCCGCTGCCAGACCCAGCTTGACACTCCACTGGGCAAGCCTTCAGGGTCCCTCCCACAGTGAGATGGCATGTCAAAGTAGGGCACGAGTTCAGAATTTGGGGTGTAACCATTTACAAAACCCCACATTTCAAAGCCCAAAGGTGTTTCCACAAGTGTTTTCTCAACAGTCTCCTCCATGTAGTGCTTTCTCTTCAGCGGGTACCACACGTGCTAAACTGCTACAGCCCCTCCTCTCCTGGGAATTTTATCTTAAATCATCATCTAATTGGCCTCTCAAGAAGCAAAACCCCAAGCTAATTCCAGCTTCCACTTACGCAAACACAAAGGCTGCAGCTTGCCATCAAATCGTCCTCTATTCTGAACTGGCCCATCCAATAAATTAGGGAGGAAGGAACCTGGGTCATTTCCTCCAGGACAGAAGAAGTAAACTTCTCAGGGCCAGTGTGGGATTTTCCTAATGGCGATTACGACAAAGCAAAACCAATTATGGAAAATATACAAGGATTGCCCCAACATAAGCAATGCAGGGAAAGAAGGGGTGGGGGAGAGCGACAGTTTTGAAAATCATTCCAAAAGAGGACTCTCTGTCTACCGATTCTGAGCAGTCACAGGCCTTAGAATAATGAGGACAATAGCAGTGGAGAGCTGTACCATCTTCACAACACCCCATGAGACGTGGCAGATAATACCACGACCATTTTAAGGCGGGAAAACTGAGGCGTAAAAAGCAATTAGGTACAGCTAGATAGCACAGTGGGTAGAGTAGCAGGCCTGGCATCTGCAGACCTGAGTTTAAATCTAGCCACAGATAATTTTCTAGCTGTGTGACTGTGGGCAATTCACTTAATCCCAACTGTCCAACCCTTAATGTCTTCTGCCTTGGAACCAATACACAGTTCTGTTTTTAAATGTTTAAATGTTTAATTAATTTAAACTATTTTCCCATGGTTCCGTGATTTATGTTCTCTCCTTCTCCCTCCCCACTCCCGGAGCCAATGAGCAATTCCACTGGGTTTTACATGTATCATTGTGCAAAACCTATTTCCATATCATTAATCCAAAACACAGTTTTGATTCTAAAATGGCAGGAAAGAAAGGAAGAGAGAGGAAGGAAGGAAGGAAGGAAGGAAGGAAGGAAGGAAGGAAGGAAGGAAGCAAGGAAGGAAGCAAGGAAGGAAGCAAGGAAGGAAGGAAGAAAGAAATGCAAAGGAAGCAGGGAAGTCGGAGAAACCCTTTAGGTCAGTAGCTCTGCCCTCAAGGTGACCATGCCTCAACTTGAACCAGAGTAAAAGAAAAAAGGAAGAACCCCTGCCTAGTCAGGCCCCGCCTGGCACTAGGAGGATAGATGGAAGCCTTCCCTCAACCAGTGCAGATCCCAGCTGTTCCATGACAGAGGAAAGGGCCTTCACTCGGGGCCAGGCACAGAAAAGTGTAGCCAGAACAGCTCTGTTGGCCAAACAGTAGCCAAGGTCCACAGCCCCGACACCTAAGGCCTTCACAGGCTGGCAAGACCTGTCTGAGCTCCTGCCTGGCATGCCTGTGAGAGTCTGGGGTCACACCTCCACAGAAAGCCTTCGGCTCCTTGCCAAACCCCATCTCCTGCCTCTGAATCCAGCCTCTTTCTATCACCCCCTCTGCCCCTCCCCAGGCAGGCCAAGGCTGCAAGAGGAGGGATTTATAGAGTGCCAAAGAAATGCCAACAGCTGCCATATCCTGCATGCTCTAAGTCAGCTGCTCCTGCATCTTTTCTCTCACCTGAGGGATAAGCAAACAGTGCCAGGAATATGAACTCGTGTAACCAGTGGAAGCTGGTAGCCCACTCTGGCTTGGTGCTGTGGGCATGGGGTACCTGCCCCTGCCTGCCCACTTCAGCTTTCTCCAGCATAAAATGGAATGCCAACTAAGTTTTACCTGGAGGGACTGGCAGGAAGAGTAACAGCCAGCATGGAGTGGCCACTGGCAAAGACAGCCTGGTAAGAGCAACTAAAGCAAGCCCAGGGATGAGCCCACCTGCTGTGAGGACAGTAGGTCAACCAGTGTTTCCCGAGCACGACTTCTGTGGGGGCCCTGAGTGAGTCCAGGAGGGGAACACAAATAAAAGACAAACTCGGGCCCTGAAGAGCAGAGCAATAAAACAGGTGCTCAGACAACTGCCACAAAATGAGTGTGGCGTGAATAAAGAGGAAGACCCAGAAGAGTTTCAGGAAGGGAGAAATTATCTACCCACACTCCCCTAGCCACACCGAACTTTACTGACACCTGCAAAGAACCCTGATGACTCACCTTTCACCTTAGAATCAATACTGTGTACTGGCTGTAAGACAGAAAAGCACTAAGGACTAGGCAATGGGGGTTAAGTGACTTGCCCAGGGTCACGTAGCTGGGAAGTGTCTGAGGCCAGATTGGAATCCAGGATCCCCCGTCTCTAGGCCTGGATTTCTATCCTCTGAGCCACTTAGCTGCCCCTCAGGATGAGATCATACAAGGGGTGTTGGAGCAGATTTTGGAGGACTTCAATAGCCCGCTGTTTGGAATCACTTGATTCTCTTTGAGAAGGAAGAGAATGTCCTTTCCCAAACTTGTTTGTCCAGTTGCATCTTTTATGTTTTTCCTTCTAAGATGACCACTTGGAGTAGATTTCCAAAGCAATACCGTTTTTTAAACTCTATTCAAACACTCCAGCAAATCTGTGCCTTCCCTGATTTGGGGGTTCTTCCAACAATGCCCACCCTAGGGGAATGGCCCATCGCCCTCTTAGACACACTGACCACCAGGGCTCCACCCACACACTGGCGGCCTGGCCATCCTCTTGTCATCCCCTGCCCTCGCCGCGTGGCCCACCCATCTTCTTTCTCCACCTCTATGATTCCCATAGGATGTTTTCCTGGTCTTGTTTAGGGAGGTGCCAAGTAGAGGGAAAAGTCCTCGAGGTAAAGAAACGCTTCCTTCCATCTTCTGACGGGGCCGGTTCTCTAAGATGGCTGTGCTTGGATGCCTCGATAGAAGTGAGGGATCGTAGGTGACTGTGGAATCAGGAATCAAGAACATTCATCTTCCTGAGCTCAAATCTGGCCACAAGACACTAACTGAAGTGACTAACTGTGGGCAAGTCCCTTTACTCTGTCTGCCTCAGTTTCTCATCTGTCAAATGAGAAGGAAATGCCAAACCACTCTAGAATATATCTGCCAAGAAAACCCCAAATGGGGTCATGGAGAGTCCAAAACGATTGAACAAAGATGGACGTTATGGCCGTCCTTTGCTGGGGGCATTCTTTTGGTCCGGTCCTACCCTATCCTCATAGGCTGATCACACCCACAGACCCCCACAGGCCCTTTCTGAGCCAGCCAAACTGTCCCACTTGCATCCCCCAACCCGGCACTGCTGCCCATCTCTGGGCCTTTGCCTCCATCTCTAGCTCCCTTCCAGACTCAGTTCAAGAGCCGCCCTTTCCTACAAGAGATCTTTCTTGAGCTCCCAAAATGGCCCTGCTGTACTTACTGCACATGCAGCTTGGCCTTATTCCCTGGATGTATGCTTGTCCCCACAAAAGGATGAAAGCTCATGGAAGGCTGGCATTGTCTCGCTTTGTCTTGCCCAGGGCCTGGCACATAAGAGGCATTTATCAGCTGCTCCCTGACAGAACCAGACAAAGCCCTACTTTGCAAACGGAGGAAACAAAGGGTTCCCCACAGTTCCAGAGCAGGGGCCAGGGCTGGCTCCTCTGAACAGCTGGTGGTGTGGGGGAGCAGTGGACTTGGAGCCAGAGGCCTGGATAAAATCTAGGCTTTGCTATTCGCTACCTGTGTGATCGGGGACATGTTACATGACCCCTGCGGGCTTTGGTTACATCCTTGACAAATATAAAGGGGATGGGAGCGGCTGGGTGGCTCAGTGGATAGAGAGCCAGGCCTAGAGATGGAAGGTCCTGGATTCAAATCTGACTTCAGACACTTCCTAGCTACGTGACCCTGGGCAAGTCACTTAACCCCCATTGCCTAGCCTTTAGTGCTCTTCTGCTTTGGCACCGATACACAGTATTAATTCTATGATGGTAGGTGAAGGTTTAAAAAAACCAAAAATGAAGGTGATGAACTAAGGAAGATGCCTCCTACCTCTAAAGCTCTGAATCCGAGGTTCCCGTTCTTTGGCCTCTGTTGAATGAACAAGAATGATGGGTCCAGCACAAGAGGCCCAGACCAGAAACATGCATGGATGAATGAACGACGCATTTATTAAGTGCTTCCTGGGTACTAAGCCCTTGAGAGCCAGACAGAAAAGTTCACATTCTGATGGGGGAGGCAGCCCACAGGGAAGGGTTTCAGCTGCCCAAAGGCTGGAAAGGGCCCGTGGCCTGGAGGGGCAGGCCTCTTCCACTGATAAAAGTCCTATCAGTTTCTGATGTTGACCCACTTGACAGTGTCAGGGACTAGCGAACAGTGCTCAGAATCAAGAAGAACTGAGGTCAAAACCAGCCTCAGAGACTTACCAGCTGGGTGACCCTGGGCAAGCTGCATCATCCTTGTCTGCCTCAGTTTCCTCCACTGAAAAATGAGGGTGATAATCACACCAATGAGGGTGATAATCACACAATCAACACACACACACACACACACACACACACACACACACACACACACACACACACACACACATTCGCATCTTGGGTTTCTTTCCTTCATCCCTGCCTCTCTGCCTTCCTTCCTTCATCCTCTGGTTCTTCAGTAACGCCAGCAGGCAAAGGCTCCAGGATGCTGAAGGCAGGTGAGCAAAGGCGAGAAGCAAAGGTGCTTAGACCTCTGCAAGTCAGAAGCTGCACAGAGGGGAGGCAGGTGGGCTCCAAATGTCAGCTTTTTACCCAAAAAGGCCAGGGCCAGAGTCTCGGAGGCCATCAGTCGGGGCCACACCCTACCTGACCAAGACTTTTACCCTCTTCAGCAAACCAAACATGCAATCCTTGAGCCAGGGACTGAAAAATCTCCAGGAAAGGGGAATTCATTACATCCCCAGCAATCCTTTCCATTTCTGGCCTTCTCTGATCGCTACGGAGTTTTCCCTCAAATCAAGGCTAAACTGGCCCATCATCTCTCTGAACTGTGTCCTCTGAGGTTAAGAGGAACAAGTCGAATCCCTCTCTCCCACGATGACACCCTTTCAAGAGCAGAAAGCCATATCCCATCACCACCCAAATCTTCTCTTCTCCCAGAGAAACATTCCTAGTTTTTCCAACAGATATTCCTACGGGGTGACCTTGAGGCCTTTCACTAATGTGGATACTTGCCAGGATACTGTTTTTCCTAAAATATGGGGTCCCATAGCGGCTGGGACACTCCAGGCGGGGTCTTGCCCAGACTCTGCCCTCCTTATTTTGGCAAGCCAACATCTTCCGATGAATAGTGATCTCAGGGGCAGCGAGGTGGCTCAGTGGATGGAGAGCCAGGCCTGGAGTTGGGAGGTCTGGGGTCCAATCTGGCCTCAAACACTTTCTAGCTGTGTGACCCTGGGCAAGTCACTTAACTCCCATTACCTAGCCCTTACTGCTCTTCTGCCTTTGAACGAAGACATAGCATTGATTCTAAGATGGAAGGGAAAGGGTTTCCAAAAACTAAAAAGTGATCTCATGAAGAAAGGTATTCATTCCCTCCAGGGATGCAGGTCACAGCCTGTCGAATCCTGCCTGGGTCCCTGCTGGGCCTCTTCGGGCTCTCCTAGAATTTCATCCCAGGGATCCTGGGAAACCTCCCTTGCTGTCTCCTGCCGTTCTGAAGAAACCAATGGCACACGCTTGACGTTTGGTCACTCCTCAGCCATGTGGCGACCGGCCAGCTCTCCTTTGTTCATTCATGTAGCTCTGTGATGACAAGCTTCCCACAACTTCATTTTTTCCTTCATTTTTAAAAATTCTGTGACTTTCCATTAGATTATGAGCTCCCTGTAAGGAGAGGCTGTTTCATTCTCTGTCTTTATTCCCCAGCCAAGACAAGGAATGTTAATTCATTAATTCCATACTTATTGAGCACCTACTGTGTGCTGGGGCATGGTGCTAAGCTCTGGACATACAAAAAGAGGCTGAAGTCAGTCCCTGCCCTTGAGGAGCTCCCAGACTAATGAGGAAGACAAGAAGTCTACGCCAAGCGAGCTTGAGAGATTAACTGATTCTGCTCCTCTTCTCCATCCTCTCCCCTCACAAAGGGTAACCCTCCTACGGGCTTCCTTCACCTCTTGCCTCCTGAGCCATCTCCTGCCTCCAGTCTCTCCCCACCTGAGGTAGCCACCCACGTGATTCTCCTAAAGTCTGACCACGTCACTTGGGCACCCAAAGTTCAGAGGCTCCTTAGCACTGATCCCTTCTTCTGGGAAGGGCCTTTTTCATTTTTGTCTTTGTATCTTCAGGGCCTGACACAAAGTAGGTGCCTGGATTGATTTCCTTCAATACATTTAAGTCCCCAGGGCTGGATGTACCACGTCCTCACTGGTCCAATGTGACAGCCAGTGGTGCTTAAAAGATCATGGACGGGGCTCAGCAGATTGAGAGCCAGGCCCAGAGATGGGAGGTCCTGGGTTCAAATCTAGCCTCCGACAGATTTTAATGCTCTTCTGCCTTGGAACCAATACATAGTACTGATTCTAAGACAGAAGGTGAGGGTTTATTAAAAAAAAAAAAAAAAAAAAAAAAAAAAAGATCGTAGAGAAAAGGAGCAGAACCTCAAGACTGGAGATCAAATGTCTGACTTTCCAAAATGAGAAAATGATCGGCCAGTGAGTTTGACTGAGATTGCTGGGAAAATTCTGGAGCAGATCACTATCGAGATGGCTGGGCAACATCTAGAAAAGGAGGTAATTACCAAGAAGCAGCCTGACCCCGTCACAAACAGACAATCCGCTTTTCCTTTCTGGATCAGGCCACTAACCTCGCTGACCGGGATGAGGCCAACCTCAGTGCTAGAGTTCTTTTTTCACTTCGCCCCAGAGGGCAGAACAAGAAACAATGGATAGAAGTCATAAGGGCAGATTCAGACAAGATGGAAGGGAAACTCGCTCAGGAGAGGGATGAAAAAGATGAAGGGGCTGGCATGGGGTGAGAGGTGCCCCCCACCCCATCCATGCCAGAGGCCGTCCCGTCCAGGATACTGAAGAAAGGATTCTGCTCCAGGAAGGACCTGGAGCTTCCTTCCTGGCCAGGGACTGTGAGATGGCATTGGGAGGGTGAGATCCATCAGACTATGAAATGGGGGCCAAGAGAGCGGCAGTGACCAAGGTGCCACAGGACAAGATCAGACATGGCGACGGTTGCATTTGGAGGAGAGATGCTACGTCAAGAACCTCCATCCCTCGGCAGGGGCATCGCCTCCGGCTATTCCTCCACATCTCTGCCTACTTCCTTCCTTGGAACTCTTTACCGCCCAGCTAAAATCCCTCCTCCTCCAGGAAGCCTTCCCCAACCCCTCTTTATCCTAATGCCTCTCCTCTGTTCAATCTTTCCTATTTTTCCTGTCCATAGCTGTGCGTGCAGAGTTGTCTCCCCCATTAGAGTGGGAGCTCCTCAAGGGCAGGGGCTGTCTCTCTATCCCTTTTTGTGTCTCTTCCACTTGGCCCAATGCCCGGCACAGAGTAAGTGTTCATAAACGCCCACGAACTGACTGAACAAGAGCCGACAGCTAGAAAGGCTTCCTCCATAAATGGCCTAAGAATTCATCCTATGAGCCTAAAGACGGACCTCAGAACTCTTCCTAAAGGTCATCCCCGTCACCCCGCTCTCATTCTTTCCTGTCCTACCTAACAATTCACGGCCTCCGATCCCTCCGTCCGTCTGTCCGTCCGGGGGCCCCTTCTTTCCCTCCTGTTTGTTCTCTGTTGGAAGGTGGAAGCCTCGAGAAAGGGGGGAAGGACGCATTTGGAAACGAAGGCAATGACGTACAAAGAAAGGTTCTCAACAAAAGTGTTTTCAAAAAGAAATTAGATTTTGACAATTAGCTCGGACAGGGAGCAGCGTGGCTCTGGGTGTGCCGGGCCACATCTTGACAATTGGGAAATGGAGACAACAGCTCACTTGTACAAAGGCCCCGAGATCTGGGAGGAAGGTGAGGCTGCACTTATCGCTTCCCACATCAGGCCAGACGAGGAGCATTGTGCTGCGGGCCCCTGGGCCTTCGGGCTTTCCGCTGGCGCCCAGGGCTTTCCTTTGCCCCGTGCCAGGACTATTCCCCAAACGTTGATTAAGCCCCAGCTGGGTGCAGAGCTCTGGGCTGGGTGCTGGGAGAGCTACACGGCTTGGATCATTCACAGACCTTGCCCTCCTGGCGCCGGGAGAGAGTGCGAATGCCCGGGGAAGGACGGGGAAGAAATACAAGATGAATGTGGGTCACAGGAGGAGGGGGGGAGGGCAGAGGTCCCAGCTGGGAGAGGTACAGGCTCAGGGTTTCCCCGAGGGGGACAGAAATTCAGGGAGGGCGGGGGGCTCTGGGTACAGGCCTGGGGAGGCCCGAGCTTGGGGGAAGCTTAATGAGATAGGTGGCAGAAGGCAGGAATGATATTATTGGCACAGGCAGAAGGCAGGCAAAGGGCATCATGGCACAGGGGCACAGGAGCCCAGCAGTAGAGGTTCAGAACTGGAAGGAACCCTGGAGGCCAATTGGTCTGGCCTGAGGATCTGGATTCAAATCTCAGCTCTGCCATTCTGTGTTTGACCTTGAAAGGATCACGTACACCGATGGGCCTCGTGTTCCCCACAAGTAAATGGGGTGGTTGGCCTAGCCAACCTCTAAGACTATGGCCCTCTGACTCCTCTTCCCCTAAGGCAGTTTGGCAGTTGGAGGATGAAAGCTGGAGAGTTCCCACCCAACGACTTGGGTTTGCCAGACCCCGAAGGAGTCCCTCAACAGGTCTGGGTCTGAGGTGTCTTATCTACATGAGAGGGCTTGGGAAAGCCAGTGCCTTGGTGGATAGGGAGCCAGGAGGTCCTGGGTTCCAATCTGGCCTCTGACCCGTCCTAGCTGTGTGACCCTGAGCAAGTCACTTAACCCTCATTGCCTAGCCCTGTCCGCTCTTCTGCCTTGGATCAATTCTAAGACAGAAGGTTTGGGTTTAAAAATAGGGCCACCAGGCTGGTCAAAGCCACTGTGGGGTCCCAACACAAGAGAAGAGGGTCTGATAGGACCCTCAGGCCACTGGGGGCAGGGCTACCCCTCGGACACCCTCCCAGTGAAAGGAATCCAGAGCCTTGGGGGGAGCTGGAGCCCTGGCCATCCCCTCCAAATGACAAGGACTCGGGCTGGAGAAGCGGGGAAACTGGGACTAGGCTTCACGGCAGGTGAATGGGGGAGCCTCACCCCCATCTTTCTAACAAGGCCACAGGGGCGGGGAGAAAGGAGGGGGCAGCGCCTGGGCCCTGGAAACGTCCCTCCTCCAGCCTGACACCGATTACTGAGGAAGGGGGCCCCCACTCCTGTTATGCCCAGGCCTCTGGCCTGGAGGCCTGCAGGAGGGGAAGAAAGAGCCCTGGCTGGGGGGCCAGGGCCTGATCCCCGGGTTCCATTTTCTCATTGGCTCCCCCGGGGTTCCTCGCTGCACCCTGGGAATGGATACAGCCCCGCCCACCTGGAGTGGTAGGGGAAGCCTTGCTGTGCCCCGCCCCCTCGCCCCCTCCCTCCCGGGCCTCCCAGCCTGAAGGATCCTGGGTCCCAGCAGGATCTCTGCCCACCCCCACCCAAGGAGTTGTCACCTGCCATGGCCTCTCCCCATCCAGTTCTGACCTCTCTCGGAGCTGCAGGATGTCTGGCCATCTCCACCTAGAGGGGGCCCCCCAATCCCCGACGTCCCCAACGCCTTCGTTCCCTCCCACAGTTGTTCCTGGCTCCTGGCCCCTCTCCCCCTCTTGAGGCAGCCTCATAACCGAACGCGGGGCACCCTATCTCCCGCCTCCGCGCCTTTGCCCAAGCGGTGTCCAGAGCCTACACCGGAGTGCCTTTCCTGTTCACACCGCTCGCCCCTGACCCCGCCCCCGAAGAGCACTGGGGATGAGAGAGATCGCGAAATGGGGGTACTCAACCCCTCAACGGACCAGCTTCGCTCCGAGGACGGCGGAGCCCCACCCCGGGCTTCGGGCTGGCCTCACCACCTCGACCTCCCCTGCCCTCAAGCGCTCACCTCTCGCAGCTCCGCCGGCAGCTCCTCAGGGGGCGGTGGTTCCCTCAGCGCCTCCCTCAGCCTGCCGCTCCTCCAGCTTCCCACAGGGCCCCGCGCGCCCGGCACCCTCCCTACACCCCCCCCCCAACACGCAGGGGCCCTCGCACCGCGCACGCGCATGCGCACGCGCCCCCGTCCAGAGGAGCCAGCGCGCCCCCGCATACCGTCCAGGCCTCGTCACGTGATGCGCGGACCCGCCCGCCACGGGAGACTGTGCAACCGCCTGGGGCGCCGCCTCTGGTGCTCCGAGTCTCTCTCGGCGTCCTTAATCCTACGCCTTAGGCTCCCTGGCAGTTCCCCCGAGGATTCCCACGCGGGCCCTCCTCCCTCCTCCCTCCTCCATCCCCTCCTCGCAGGGGTCGGGGCGAAGCTCCTTGTGGCCGCGCTGACCCCAGGGCTCCCAGCTAGGAAGCGCCTACTGGGTGCTTGTACAGCTTAGCCACGCCACGAGGCGCACCCGGAGGAGGTCCAGGAAGCCCAGCAGAGCGGCCGGCCGTGGAGCCGAGACAGGACAGGGACGACCAAGGGGATCCCCGGGGCCATGAGAGCCGCAGCAAATGTAGAAGACGCTCTCCCGGTCCAGCTGAGATGAAAAGAAAGCATTTATGAAGCTCCTACTATGTGCTGACGGGTCACGATGCCAAGTGCTGAGCATACCGTTAAAAAAAAGAAAGAAAGAAAATTGGCCCCTGCGCTTGTGTCTCTAGAATCCCATTTCCTTCAGAGTTTAGCTCAAGGGTCACCTCCTACAGGAAGCCTTTCCTGATCTTCCCTCCCACGTCCTCCCCCCCCCCCCCCCAGATGTTACTCCCCTTCTCCGGAAAAATCACCTTGTACCTCTTCTATCCCTTACTTTCTGCCTTAGTAACAACTCCAAGGCAAGAGGGCCAAGGCTGGGCAAACGGGTTAAGTGACTTGCCCAGGGTCACACAGGAAATATCTGTGGTCACATTTGAACTCAGGACCTCCCAACTCGGGGTCCCCTTGTATCCCTCTTGAATGTTGTTTATATACTTCCATGAGTATAAGTTGTCTCCTGAGGGAGGGCAGCCTCCCTAAGAGCAGGAGCATTGCTGCTTCGTAGCCCCACTCTAGTGGGCATGGAAGAAAGGCTACAGGTGGTCCATATTTCTAGTGTTCATGGATGACCTCCCCTGGAAGAAGGCAGGTTCCCCAGAGCAAGGACCATCTCATTCTTTGGACTTGTATCTCCAGCGCTGGCCAGGTCAGAGGACCAAAATGGCACCCTGATATCAGCATCAGTGTCCCACTGTGACCAACAGGCTCTACCGAAGGACACGGCACAAATAGCTTCTGTGAACGCTGAGCATCGAGATGGCTCTAATCTGGGCATCTCCCACTTCTTCTGGGCTATTGTCATTCTGCTTTGCCCCTGGAGCCAGGCACCTTTTTGGGTGCAGACACACCAAGCAGGATAGTCCTGTGCCCATGTCTCCCATGTCTTGCACTCAATACCGAGTTCTTCAGAGAGACCCTGAGAGTGTCCTTATTACCACTTCTTCTGCCCTCCATGTGAACGCTTACTTTGTGAGTTCTCTGTAAAATAATCTTTCAGGAAAAGTCCATTTGCATTCAAACAACATGGCCAGCCCATTGGAGGAATTGTGCTCCCTGCAGCAGAGTCTGATACCTGGTGGTTCCATTCAAGAAAGGGGCAGCCAGGTCCTAGGTTCAAATCTAGCCTCAGACACTTCCCAGCTGTGTGACCTTGGGCAAGTCACTTGACCCCCATTGCCTACCCTTACCACTCTTCCACCAAGGAACTAATACACAGAAGTTAAGGGTTTAAAAATACAAAAAAGAAAAAAGAAAGGGGCAGCTGGGTGGCTCAGTGGATGGAGAGCCAGGCCCAGAGACAGGAGGTCCTGGGTTCAAATCTGGCCTCAGACATTTCCTAGCTGGGTGACCCCCATTGCCCGGCCCTTACCATTCTTCTGCCTTGGAGCCAACACACAGCATTGATTCTAAGACAAAGGAAAAGGCTTTAAAAACAAATGAAAGGATAGCGGTATCCTGGCTGGTACCTCATCTTGCCGGGTGACCTTCGGAATCTTCCTGAGACCATTGAAATGGGAGAGATCGGGTTTCCTGGCCTGGCACTGGCAGACGGCTAGCTTTCGCAGGCATAGAACAATGAGGTCAGCACAGCGACTCGGTGGACCTTCAGTGTGGTGGGCAGCCTCAGCGGCCTTCTCTTCCACACTTTCCCCAGCGCCGAGCTGGCTCTGGTCCTTCGTGCCTCCACTTCGTCATGTCTGTTGGCATCCCTGGAAAGTGCTTTGCCAAGGTGAGGGCACGTGACTGCAGCTCTCCATCTTTGTCTTGTTCTCTGTATCTGATGGTTCCATGGATGAGGATGATGACGGAGGTGCTGGCTGGAGGAGAACCTCTGTTTGCTTAGGGTTCATCGCAAGCCAGAATGAGCTCAAGCAGCAAAGAGGCTTCCTTGATTGTACAACCATCTGCAAACAAAAAGGATGAAGTAGGGGACAGCTCAGTGGCTTAGTGGATGGAGAACCAGGCCCAGAGACAGGAGGCCCTGGGTTTAAATCTAACCTCAGATACTTCCTAGCTGGCCCTTGCCACTCTTCTGCCTTGAAGCCAATACATAGTATTGATTCTAAGATGGAAGGTGAGGGCTTAAAAAAAAAAAAGTGTGAGGTGTTCAGGGAGGACTGGGTGCCCCTGGTGTAAGGAGGGCTTGCCAAACCCTTTCTAGGCTCTTTGGTGTCCACTTCTTATCTAACTCTTACCCATGGCGCCAAGCAGCCATAGCACGGGCAGTGGCTACAGCCTGGCACACCATCTCAGCAGATGGGCTAAACCAGCTTGAGGGAAACCAATGGGCCATAGACCCTTGGGTGAATTGGGGTGGGGGTCTACCTCAGGCATGTGAAGACTTCCCTGTGGAATGGGCAGATAAAAGCAAGTTGTTCCAGTTGGCCATGAAGGTGGCAGAAGCTTGGTCATCCATGGAAGATGCCAAGGTCACCCACTGCGTGCGTCCCGAGCCATCACCAGTCGTCCTGACTTTTGTCCGGCCACTGGACGTGGATGGCTGTGGAACCGAGAGTGAGACTGATGACTTTGGGCACGTCTGCTGTCCACTTACCCCTACCTGCTATTTTACTCTACCCCGGCACAGTGCCTGGCACAGAGTAGGTGCTTTATAACTGCTGTCGACTGATTGATCATTATGATAGAAATTTGGTTTTCGGAAATTGCGAGTCCTTGAAAGCCAGGGTCATTTCTGTACGTCTTACACCAAATAATACCGGAGCAATTTCTAAAATGGGCCTCAGAGAAGTGACATTGTTTTAAATGGCGAGAGGTGGCAAGTTCATGGACAGTTCCATGGGAGTCTCTTGCTGCTGCCCTGCAGTGTGCCCTCCAGTCCTGAGCACTGGCCTCCAGCCAGTCTGGCTGTTGAGGGCCAAGAGTCCAAAGGTGTCAGGGAAATGGAGGACCCAGCCCCAAGCTGACTCCATGCCTCCTTCTTTCCCAAGTCCGGAAACCAGGAAGGAACTTCTCGTTTGTTTATTTACCCTGGAAGGGAGAGGGAAGAGAGGAATATAAATCTACCCTGGCACATGGAGTCACACCAAGGCACGAAGCAAATTAAATGAAAGGGTTAGACAAGGGACAAGGCAACAGAATGGAGAGAGCAGGCTCTGGGATCTGGAGACACGGAACCTGGGTTCAAATTCTGACTCTACCTACTGTATACGTATACAGACTACTATCTGTATACGTCCTTGGCTCACACTCCTTTCCGGCTTTGTATTTTATGGAGCTATGGGCCCGTACCCAAGCCCTATAGAAATTACCATCGTTGGCCTTCTTCCTCAATAAAGGAATGAAAACCTGTTATATATCCAGTGTTGTTAGCTCAACAGCCTGCCTCTCTCTAGGCCTCAGTTTCCCCCTCTGTAAAATAAAGTGATTGGACCTAGATGATCTCTAAGGTCCCGTTCAGCTCTAAATCCCACTATAAACACTAAGTGAGAGGGAGTCTCAGTAGTATAGTACTATTTTCAGGTTTTTATAGATCTTTGCCATTCACAGATGACATGTGCATACCAGTGAGGCAAGCTCTCTCACTGGAGTAGGTGTGTGGAATATGGACAGGTGGAAGTAAAAGAGAGGGAGAGAGGACTTAAGAGTTAGATGGTCAGTAATTATTTGTTGAACTAATAAATGAATGAATGAGAGGCAGGTAGGTGACTCTGTGAACAAAGTCCCAGATCTGGAGATGGGAGGTCCTGGGTTCAAATCTGACCTCAGACACTTCCTAGCTGTGTGACCCTGGGCAAGTCACTTCACCGTAATTGAAAGAGCCCTTACTGCTCTTCTGCCTTGGAACTGATACTCAGCATTATATCGATTCTAAGACAGAAGTTGAGGATTTTAAGTGAATTAATAAATGTATAAGATTACGTTAGATCTTCACCTCCAAATTGGGGTTTAGAATTACCTTAATACTGATTTAATTGTGTGTTGTTGTTATCTTTCATTTTAAAAAGTTTGAGACAAATGAGAGCGGTAATTTCTACACTTAAAAAAAGGAAAGGAAAGAAAGAAAAGCTCAGCAAAACACCTAGCAGGAGGCATTGTCTCATCCTTTTGTCTCTCAGCGGATCAGGAAAAAGCCCAGTCTTCCATTTCCTTCCTACTGCTGCTGTAGCTTTCAATAGGGCCCAAAATAACTTCTTCATTTCAATTTAGATTATCTAAGGAAAATATCGGACTTCAAAACAGGGTGCCGGGGCCTGGATGGTGTTGAGTGAGAAAAGAGCAATCCACCTGAGTGAGAAATCCATCACTTTTTGTGCTCCTGGCATTTCCCACCAGGCTCTCTTCTCTCTTCCTCAGCCCTGGCTGCCCCCAGGCTCTCTCACCACCTCCCTCCACCCCGGAGGTTTCTAGCCCTTCTGTTTCTAGAGATAACCTTCCAAATGTAAACCAATTCATTTTGTATTGTCTGGAATCCAACTGACGAAAACAATAACAGAAACTGAAGTCCCACCATTCATCCCGGTGCACTGGGAGCAGGGAAATCCAGGGAGCGTTGCCATGATGTCATCCTTGCCCATTTCAAGTTCAGGGGCCACTTTGGGAGAGACACAGATGAATTCCCTGAGAGCAGACCACCAAAGGATGATGAAGGGCTTCCGTGATGCATGGCCAAGAGGACCAACCCAAAGAAGGGACTAAGGGCTCATTTTATATTTGATCTTGGAGGTAATAGGGAGCCACTGGAGATGATTGAGGAAGGAAGATATGGTCAGACATGAGCACTGGAAAAATCACTTAAAATATATAAATATTGTTATTAGTATAAGCCTGGCAAAGAGAAGACTCAAGGAGGACTTTCTTCAAGTATTCAAAAAGCCACCTAGCCAACAAAGGGTTGGGTTTGTTCTATTTGAGCTCCAAAGGGCAAAACTAAGAGGAAGAGGTAGAAGTTAAATTGGGTTAGATTCAAGCTTAATAGGGAGGGGAAAATTAACAACTAAAGTTGAATGGAGTGAGCTGTCTTTGGAGGTGAGAAGTTCTACCTCACTGAAGGGCTTCAAGGAATGTCAGAGAAGGGTAGGGTAAGACTCAATGTCCTCTGAGGGCCCTTCCAGCTCTGAGCTTCTGTGATTTAAGATCTACTTCCTCCCAGACTTCCCATTATGAAAAGTTAGGCAAAGCCAGTCAACTTACCCATTCTGTTCCTTTCCAAGGCCATTACTTCAAAATGAAGACCATGCTGAAGGACAACTGAGGGAACTTTATTTTAACCTTTGCCTTCTTAGAATTGATACAAATTATTGGTTCTAAAGCAGAAGAGCAATAATTGGACAACTGGGGTAAAGTGACTTGCCCGGGGTCACACAACTAGGAAGTGTCTGAGGTCATATTCGAACCCAGGACCTCTCATTTCCAGGCCCGGCACTCTATCCAATGAGCCAAGGAAACTTCTTAACAGAGATCTTGATCTATGTATGAAGGGGAGTATCCAAGGCCAAGAGAATAAACTTTCCAAAAACACCAAGAGAATTTTCATACTGGGAGCCAGGATCTTTCCTCCCATCCTGGAGCAACAAAAGTGCCAAGAGCAAGGTCTCATCAGAAGAGAAATGGCCATGGGGGAAAGCCAACAACATTCCTAGCAGGGAGGGAGTTTCCTAGGCTAAGATGGGACGTGCTGTAGATGGTCACCAACCCTTTGCCGTTCCAGGCAAAAGGCAGTTCAGCCATTGTTATATTATCCTTTTTATAGAAATATGCACCTATATGTGTATCCGCACACAGAGGGGCAGCTAGGTGGTGTGATGGATAGAGCTCTGGGCATGGAATCAGGAAGACTCGCCTTCATTGATTGCTTGAATTTCCTTTTTTGACCACTTATCTCTTTGGCAAACGGCTCCTATTATCACAACTTTACATCAACTCCTTATAGATCTGGGAAATGAGACCATTCTCTGAGAAACTAACTGCAAAGATACTTTTCTTGCTACTTGCTTCCTTTCTCGTTTCAGCTACATTCGTTTTTATTTGGGCAAAAACTTTTTTAATTGTTCGTTTTATCTTCTAGGGTCCTTTCTGTCTCTTGATGGGTCACAAGGGTAACTTCTTCCTTGCCCTTCTCCTTTGCAGATTGTCACCATAAGTTCCTTCAAGTCGTGTCTTCATTTCTGACTTATCTTGTTATCCAGTGTGAGATGCTGGTCTAGAACAAATTTCTGCCAAACTGCTTCCCAAGTCTTCCCAGTGCTTTTTGTCTCCGATTTATCCAGCATTAGATTGGTGTGAGTTTTATATCTAATCATCTTTTCGTGTCTTAACAGTACCCAAATCTATTAAGGATTGCTGCTTTATAGATCTGATACTGAGAGGTTTCTTTCCTCCCCTTTATCCCCCCATCATTTTCCCTTAAGAATCTCAATTCCTCTAAATCCATGTTGGTGAACTTATGGCACGCCTGCTGTAGGGGGCTTTTCCCTTCCCCACTCCACCTCGCCCGAGAACATTTTTCACATCACCTGCCCTTCTGCCCAGCAGCCCAATGGGAGCACTTCCTCCCTCCCCTGTCTGGGGTAAGGGGGTGGCTCACATGCAGCATGAGGGTGCAGTTTGGGCACTTGGTTCACATCACTGCTCTAAGTGAAGTCCTGAAGACTTTCTTGGAGTCAGGAGTCAGTTGGAGTCAGTTCAAATCCAGCTTCACACACTTACTAGCTATGCCCTGGGCAAGTCTATCTCAGTTTCATCATCTGTAAAATGGACACAATAATAACACCTTCCTCACGGGGTTCTTGTTTTTAAAACACTTAAATACTTCTTTCCTAACCAACCTCCCCTTCTTCCTTCCTTTCCTATGACTGTCAGAGTACCACAGTTCTCCTAGGCACCTGTCTAGGTATCATCTTTGAGTCCTCACTCTCACTCACCAGATACAATCTTCTGTCAATGCCTGTAGATTCTCTCATACAGATCTCCTTTTCTCTGCTGACCCTGCCACCCCTCTGGTACAAGTGCCTATCACCTCATGCCTGGATTATTGCCATAACTCATTAGTGGCTCTGCCTGCCTCAAGGCTCTTCCCATTCCAGTCCATCCACCATTCAGCTATCAAATTGGTGTTCTTAAAGCACAAGTTTGACATGTCCCTCACTCCATAAACTCCAGTGGCTCCCTATCACCAGAATACTGTTTGGCATTCAAAGCCCTTCATAACTTAGCTGCTCTCTCCTTTTCTAGTCTTCTTGTGCCTTACTCCCAAGTACTCTTCAGTTCAGAGACACCAGCCTCTTGGCTATTCCTCACACTATACCCTCAATGTCTTTCTCTCTGACTAACCTCCATCCTCTCCCCATGCCTGGAATGTTCTCCCTCTTCATCTTAACTTCTGGCTTCCCTGGCTTTCTTCAAGTCCAACTAAAATCCTGCACTCTACAGGAAGCCTTTGCTGATCCCCCTCAATGGGTGTGCCTTCCCTCTATTGATGATGTCCAGTTTCTCCTGTCTTATTTGTACAAAGTCACTTAGTCTTTGAGCTCCTCCAGGTTGTAGACTATCTTTTATCTTTTTGCCCCCACTCCTCCCATCCCAGAGCCCAACGCGTAGTAGGTGCTTGTTGATTCAGCCTGCTCTCCTCTAATCCTAAATTAACTCATCCATTTAAAAAATGATTTTCCAAAAAAATTCCTCTTTCTTTAAATAACCAAGACCCTGCAACCCCTGTCTGCCCACTCCAGCACCCTCACCCTTTGTGATTACTACCCACATTTGCTGCCTCATCAGACATGGGCAGGAATTTTCAGTCAAGGGCATGAAGTGGTTTTTCCACATTTTTGTTGTTGAGAGTTTCCTATTTTGGCACAGGACATTTAGTGAAGGAAAATGGGGGCCCTGCCATGGAATAAACTGGCTACTTACATTGTGTTTTTAGGGACAGAGAGTAATTTGTGTTGGATAACCTTTGTTCTACAAAGCGCCTCCCTACACACTGGAAACCCTGGATTAGAAATCCTAGGAGAGTTCTCAGTGAGCCCAGGTGATTCCCAGCAAATGGCCCATCTCCATTTCCAAAACACTCAGGCTTTGGGAGCCATTGATTTCCTGGTATATCCTGTTAGTCCAAGGAGCTGCCTGAAATCTGTGCAAACATCCCCATGAAGGTAGAAGGAAGCATCTCTTCATTGGAAACAAGTTCATCCTCCAGATTGTGGCTAACTTCTTTGTGTGACTCCACCTAGAGAGCTGGGCTTGCTACTGGGCTCATAAGTACATAAGAGCTGGAAGAAAGGAACCTCAGTGGTCAATGGGTCCACTCCCCTCATTTTGCAGAAAAGGATACTGAGGTCCAGGACGTGGCCTTGTAAGTGCCAGAGCTAGGGCTTGAATTAAGGGCTTTCAAAATGGCAGTGGGGCCAGTGTGTCAATAGAATCAAGGAGAGAACAGAGGACAGGGTGATCATGGGAAATAAAAGATATTCTGCAACACAGAGGACGTGAAAGGGAATTATATAAAGGGGGCAGCTGGGTAGCTCAATGGATTGAAAGCCAGGCCCAGAGACCTGGGTTCCAATCTGGCCTCAGACACTTCCTAACTGTGTGACCCTGGGCAAGTCACTTAACCCCCATGGCCTAGCCCTTACCACTCTTATACCTTGGAACCAACACACAGTACTGATTCTAAGATGGAAGGTAAGGGTTTGGGGGGAGAAAGAGGGAAATTATAAGATTAGAAAGACAAGTCAGCATCTGATAATTGAAGGCCTTTAATGTCAGGGTCAGCAGTTCATGTAGTGTTTGGTAGATGATGAGGAGCACTAAAGCTTTCTGAGAAGAAGAGTAGTATTCTCAGTGAGGTGCATTAGAAATAACCAGTAATATTTTCCTTTTTGGAAAAATGGGGGTAGAGAACTGAATAGAGGACAGTCCAACCCCAATTGAAATTGTGTCTGGAGTGGAGGTAAGGTGGTATGACCCTCATCACTGCAGGGATAGAGGTGATAGTCTTTTCTCCAAGCATCTTCCTCTCCAACCTCACAGGGATGAAGGTTGTACTGCCTCCTCTCTCAGGAGAACTGGACCAGAAGACTGCAAGGTAGATATGAAGAAAGTGATCAACCTGGAGAGAAAGCCCACATCCTCTTCCAGATGTTGGCATCCTGAGGCAAAGCCCTGTTCATTCTCCCCATGCTAGTTACAGCTCTATTAGGAAGATTGCCCCATCTCCAACAGGTAAGCAGTCACAGGATTGGCACTGGTATTTCTCAAAAGAAGAAGCGCAAACTGTCAACAACCATATGAAAGTATACTCCAAATCACCATTTTTTAAATCGATTCGATTAAAAGTACTCTGAGGTTCTACTTGGCTCCCATTAAATTGGAAATGATGACAAAAGACAAATGTGGTCCATATTAGAGGAGCAGAGATAAGATGGATGCAACTAGTGGAATTGGGAGTTGGTCTAATCATCATGGGAAACAATTTGGAACTATGCTCAAATACATCACTCAACAGTACACATCCTTTGACCCAGTGATACCATTATTGGGTGTATACCCCAAGGAGCTCAGACAGAAGAAAAGGTTTCATTTAAGCAAAAATGTTGACAACAGTACATTTTCTAGTAGAAAAGAGCTGGAAAAAGAATGAGTATACATCTGTTGGGGGATGGCTGACTGTTATGAACATATTAATGTGCCATAACAAATGGTATGAAGAATTTGGAGAATCCTATACGAACAAATGCAGAACCAAACAAACGGAATCAACCAAATAATTGCACACAATAATCACACAAATGTTCAGGAGAACAGCTCTGAAAGACAGCAGAACTGAGGCAAGAGAATCACCAATTATGACTTCGGAGGACTGATAGTGAACCATGCCTCCCTTTTGCTTCTCATCAGAGAAGTGGCAGACCATGGGTACAGGAGGAGGAATATGTTGTCAGACATGGCCGATGGGTTGAGCTTTATTCCTATATTATAAGGGAGGGTTCATTGGGTAGTGACAGCAATATGAAAAGGGACAGAGAACAATTCAATGTTCTTTTAAAGTCCATTCAGATACTGGCATAGGGGACAGACTAAATAGAAGATAGCATGGAAGAAGGAAAAGAGCAGGAGAGTCTAATGTTGGAAGATGGAATGATACTCCATAGAAGGGAAGGAACAGGGATCCACACCCAGATTTTCTAGCCTTAAATCCAGTTCACAGAGTTACCTCTCCAACTTATTCTACATGCATCTTCTATGTACATAGATACACTCTTGGTTCGTTCTCTCCCCCAGTTAAAATAAAAGCTATAAAAGGTAAAAGGTAGGAACCATATTTTTCTCATTCTTCATATTCCTAGTCCCCAGAACAGAATCTTGCTATTGGTAAGAGTTTAATAAATGTTTGTTGATTGGCTGTTGAATAATGCATAGTCAAGAACCCCAGCAAAGAGTCTGGGCAGTAGACATGGACATCACAGTCCATTTGACTGTAAGCTTCTTGAAGACAGGAACTGTCTTTTGCCTCTTTTTGGATACCTGGGGCTTAGCGCAGTTCCTGGTACATAGTAGGCACTTAAAGGTTTATGGATTGATTGGACCCCTGGTGATTAGAAGGCCACTATAATGCAACAAGTTTTTGCCTCAACCAAGATATACTCTGCTGAGGCAGGAGCTAATCCAAGAGCTTTTTCTCAGTTCTCTTTCTTCTTCTTCTTCTTCTTCTTCTTCTTCTTCTTCTTCTTCTTCTTCTTCTTCTTCTTCTTCTTCTTCTTCTTCTTCT
>NC_058130.1:780771997-780780304 GCF_016433145.1 Gracilinanus agilis | reverse complement strand
AAGAAGAAGAAGAAGAAGAAGAAGAAGAAGAAGAAGAAGAAGAAGAAGAAGAAGAAGAAGAAGAAGAAGAAGAAGAATTCCCAGGAGTCCTAGGGGGTCTGTTGGAAATAACAGACACACTCTTTGAGATCTGATACTCAAAGGGTAGATGGCTGGATCTTTCCTCTGGAAAACCCTGGAAGAGTTGGCAACAGTTGGTTTTGGAAGACACTTGGATATTCGGGAAAAGTTTGTGGAGGAGACCATCTGTGAGGACTGACTGGCTGAGTTTTCTGTGACACCACAGAGGTAGAAGTAGGCCCACAGCAGGCCTGGAGAGAGCTAGCTGCTGGGAACCTGACAGTGGCTGCACTGATCTCTAGCTGGAGAAAGAAAAAGGAGACAGTGGAGTTCTAATATTTATAAGAAGATGATTACTACATATAGTTTAGTAAGATTAGATATCGAATCTTTAGTCACTTAAGGAGACATCAAGCACGAAAACATCTCTCACGAGACAGTGGGTGCTGGGATGTAGTTTAGACTTCTTAGATTAGGGAATTTATCTCAGTTCCTATATTTATCCTTCCTTCCTTTCTCTGCTCCTTTCAATAATATATTTAAAGCAGTCATTCTCCATCTACCACACCTTTAACTAGGCCTTAACTGCTGTATCGGAATCTCAACCAATACCAGCTGACAGACAACTGCCTGCTCAAGATCAATAATAACTGGCCCAATCGATACAATTAACGTAATTACATTCTCTCCCTGTCTCTTTCTTTCTTTTTCTTCTTTTCTTTCTCTGTTTCTGTCTCTCTCTGTCTTTCTTTTCTTTTTCTCCATCTCTTTCTCTCTCTGTCTCTCTCTCTCTCTGCCTTTTTCTTTCTTTCTGTCTCTGTCTGTCTCCCTCTCTCTTTCTTTCTTTTTCTTCCTTTCTTTTTCTGTTTCTGTCTCTCTGTCTTTCTTTTCTTTTTCTCCGTCTCTTTCTCTCTCTGTCTCCCTCTCTCTCTGCCTTTTTCTTTCTTTCTCTCTGTCTTTCTCTGTCTCTGTCTCTTTTTCTCTGTCTCTCCCTCTCTGTCTCTGTCTGTCTCTTTCTCTCTCTCTGTCTCTGTCACTCTCCTGCTCTCTGTCTGTCTCTGTCTCTCCCTCTCTCTCTCTCTCTGTCTCTGTCACTCTCTCTGTCTCTCTCTCCCTCTGTCTCTTTCCCTCTCTGTCTCATTCTCTCTCTTTCTGTCTCTGTCTCTGTCTCTTTTTCTCTCTCTGTCTCTCTCTCCCTCTCTCTGTCTCTTTCTCTCTCTCCTTGTCTCTCTCTGTCTCTGTCTCTTTCTCTCTCTGTCTCTTTCTCTGTCTCTGTCTCTTTTTCTCTGTCTCTCTATTTCTGTCTCCGTCTCTGTCTCTCTCTGTCTCTGTCTCTCTCTCTTTCTCTCTCTCCTTATCTCTCTCTGTCTCTGTCTCTTTCTCTGTCTCTCTATTTCTGTCTCTGTCTGTCTCTGTCTCTGTCTCTTTGCCCTTACCGTCCGTCTTAGAATCAATTCCAAGACAGACGAGTGGTGATAAGGGCTGGGCAAGAAGTGTCCGGGCCGCATTGGAGCCCGGATCCTCCCACCTCGAAGCCTCCATCCTCTGCGCTGCCTCCGCCGCTCCTTCTTCGCTTTCTTCAATCTAAACAAAAACTGCGGACCCTGAGCGGTTCCCAGTTGGATCCGGGCCCTGCGCTGCCCCTCGCCGCCCGGGGCAGGATGGGGAGAATCCGCTCTCCTTCCTTTCGTTCCTCAAACAATGCACAGAACCCCAAACCTTCTGGAGCCGGAGGGGAACGGTCCAAAGCCAAACAAGGAGCCTGCGAAGGCCCGAAGGCAGAGTGGGCCTTCCGGAGCAGAAGGCGGGCTCTCCGGGTCTTCCTCCCCGCGGCACCGGGTCACGGTTGTCCTTAGCTCAGCAGCTGTTTCAGAGAAATTTTGTTTTTGTCAAATAAGCGCCTTTTTTTTTTTTCTTTTTCTGGGCAATTAATGAGATCCGGTTCTGTTTCCCGGGGGACGAAGAACAATGCGCCGGTCCCCCGGCGGGGTGGGGGTGGGGGATGGAGGGAGAGAGGGGGAGGGACCCCGAGCGGAGCCCCCGGCAGAAGGGGCAGCCTGGGCTTGGTGCCAGAGCGCCCTGGAAGGCTGGGCGCGCCCCCTCCCAGATGCATCTGCTGTCCTTGGAGCTGGCCCAGGGCTCCAGCCACATCGGGGACAGGCGAGGTCTCCCGGGCTGGGTGCGGGGCGCGGCGGATCCCTCCCTCCCTTCCTCCCTCTCCTGGGGTATCCCCGAGGGGGGCTTTGAGCCAGCTCCCGGCTCCCTCTTTCTGCGGTCATTTTCTGCTCCCTCCCACGACCCCCAGCAGGGCAAACGGCAAACAGAACTTAGGAAGCTCTTCAGGTTAGAGAAAGTGGAGGGATACACCGGAGTGAGGAGTTCCGGCCTGATAAGATCCGGCTCCGCGGGACACGGCATCCCCCCCGGAGCAGCTTCCCCCCAGCCTTCCACTGCTGCGGCCCGCCAAAAGCCGCCCGTCCCCCCCTGCCCACCGCCCTCACAGGGTCTCCCCGCCACTCACGAGGCAAATCTCACCTCCAATGTTTTGAGGACTGAAAGAAATGCAAGAGGGGACACAGGCAAGCAGGGGAGCCTCGCTCCCGGGGGCTGCCATCTTATATGCAATTAAAAAACAAGCAAACCCTTTACTTTCCATCTTAGAATCAATACTGGGTATTGGTTCCAAGGCAGAAGAAGGGGTCAGGGCTAGAAAATGGGGGTTAAGTGACTTGTCCAGGGTCACGCAGCTGGGAAGTATCTGAGCTTGATTTAGAAAAATAAACCCTTTTCTCCCATCTTAGAATCAATACTGTGTATGGGTGCCAAGGCAGAAGCGTGGTCAGGGCTAGGCCATGAGGGGTAAGTGACTTGCCCAGGGTCACACAGCTGGGAAGGGTATGAGGTCAGATTTGAAACCAGGACCTCCCACCTCTAGACCTGAGTCACCCAGCAGCCCCTACAAATTTTTTTTAACTGCATATAACATAGTTTCTTTCATTTTAAAAAATGAAACAATACACAGTATCAATTCTAAGAAGGAAGATAAGGATCATTACCTTCCATCTTAGAATCAGTAGGTTCCACGGTAGAAAAGCATAAAAGGGCTAGCCAAGGAGAGTTAAGTGACTTGCCTAGGATTACACAGCTGGGAAGTATCAGAGGTCAGATTTGAACCCAGGACCTCTCTTCTCTTGACCTAGCTTTCCATCTACTGAGCCACTAGTTGCCCCAAGCCTATAGTTTCTTGCAAAAACTATTTTTGGGGGGGCAACTGGGTGGCTCAGTGAATGGAAAGCCCGGCCTAGAGACAGGAAGTCCTGGGTTCAAATCTGACTTCAGACACTTCCTAGCTGTGTGACCCTGGGCAAGTCACTTGAACCCCATTGCCTACCCTTACCACTCTTCTGTCTTAGAACCAATACACAGTATTGATTCCAAGATGGAAGGTAAGGGTTAAAAAAAAAAAAAGCAAGCAACTATTTTTTGTTCTTCATAAATTAAAATGTTCCTTGTTATTAATCTTCATTAAGTTCATTTTTTTAAATCTTCACTTTACAGCTGAGGAAACTGAGGTTCATGGAGGAATGGGGTCACAAAGCTCATTAGGAGCAGAGCCAACATTTGAACCCGGCTCTTTGGGTCCCAAATCCAAGGCAGAGAAGTACTTCATCACCTCCCATGTTGCTCCAACGTCCAGGAAGCCCTGGCTGGCAGCTTCAGGAATTTCTTAGACACAATTCGGGCTTTACACTACCCTGGAGGAAACTCCGGAAGCCGCTCTCGAGGGCTGCTGGGTCCACAGAAACATGAGTGCCTGGAGCAGATTTTATGAGATGGGCCTGAATTTCCTTAATAATAACCTAATAATAATTTCTTGCATTTTTACAGCCTTTCACCCTTTCTGAGGGAAGTTCATAACCTTTAGCTCCATTCTTCTAAGCAGCATGTCTCCGGGAGAGGCAGCCTCCTTTTTAGAGGCCCAAAAGGCAATGGGGTTCTGGCTCAGGACTCTGGGATTTCGAGGGCTCTGACCACACTTTCAGAGATGAGAAACAGCCACGTTCCCAGCTAGCAAGAATGAGGAGTTAAAAATAGGAAGCTGCCCGACGACTTCTTTCCTTCCTCCCAGGGGCTGTGGCTAGTGTGAGCTCCCTGCCTCGCTTCCCCCTGGCCCTCCTGCCCTCTTTCCCAGCACGGGGCACCATCCCGGGGCCTTCCTCATCCCCAAATTCAATTTGTCCTGGAAAGTTCATTTGCAGACACGTGTTGTGCCCCTTGGCCCAGACTGCTCCGATTGGGAAGCAGACAGTGGCTCTCTTTTGTCTTTATCTCCCCAGCACCTTACACGGTCCTTGGCACCCAGGAGGCACCGGCTAAATGCTTCTTCACTCATCTTTATATGGATTAGATTGAACCGGTGGCCAGGACTGTGAATGGAACCCAGGTCCTGTGACTTAATCTTCCTGTCTGTGGAGCAGACAAAGCCCAGGCTTTGGATTCCAATTCTGCCCTAGAAGTCACTATTGACTACTTATACTTGGGTCTCGGGGACCCTGGGGAAAACACTGCCTCAGATGCTGATAACTGTACAAGGAGGAAGGCATGGAGGATCGTGTAGCCTCAGTTTCCTCATCTGTAAATTGGGCATAATCACACCTGAAGTACTTACCTCACGGGGGTGTTATGAGTTTCAAATGAGATCATGTCTGCACACCCTTAAATCAATCAAAGGCCTTCACCTTGCTAGTCCCACAATCCCCACCCATTACTATGTATTCTTCATTTTTTTTTTAATCCTTACCTTCTGTCTCAAAAGCCATACTAAGTATCAGTTCCAAGGCAAAAGAGCAGTAAGGGCTAGGCAGTGGAGGTTAAGAGACTTGCCCAGGGTCACACAGCTAAGAAGTGTCTGAGGCTAGATTCGAACCCAGAACCTCCCATCGTTGGACCTGGCTCTCAATTCACTGAGTCACCAAACTGCCCCTTCAGATTCATTCTTCGAAGGCTGCCTCCCGGCATTTGATCTCTTAGCTCCTGGTATTTTCTCAGACAGTCCCCCATGTCTGGAATGCTCTCCCTCCTCATCTGCCTACTGGATTTGCTGACTTGCATCAAGTCCCACCTTAACATCTGGCCTTCTACTGAAGCCTTTCCTCTGTTCATTACTCCCTATTTAGCTTGAATAGAGTCTGCTTGTTTGCTCATAGTCTCTCTTGACTGTTGAGCTCCTTGAGAGCAAGGACTGTCTTTTGCCTCTTTTGGTATCCCGAGTCCTTAGCACAGTGCCTGGAGAATAAGTAGTAATAGATGTTTAATAAATGGTCAGTGACTGACTGAGATTTTTAAAAGTCAAGTGAAAAAATAGAAGAAAAAATAAGGTATCTTGAAGCAAAGAGAGAGAACTTGAGAACAATTCAACTGCCTGAAGTTCATGCATTAAAAAATAAGCCTGGGGTCAGCTGGGTAGCTCAGTGGATTGAGAGCCAGGCCTAGAGACAGGAGGTCCTGGGTTCAAATCTAGCCTCAGACACTTCCCAGCCGTGTGACCCTGGGCAAGTCACTTGACCCCCATTGCCCACCCTTACCACTCTTCCACCAAGGAGCCAATACACAGAAGTTAAGGGTTTAAAAAAAAAATAACCCTAAGCGTCATATTTCAAGAAGTCATGAAAGAAAACTGCCCAGACCTCTTAGAAGCAGAGGGTAAAATGGAAATAGAAAGAATCTACCAGTTACCTCCTGAAAGAAACCCACAAATAAAACCTCCAAGTAACATCCTAACCAACATGTAGAGTTTACAGATCAAAGAAAAAATACCGAAAGCATCTAGAAAAGAATTCAAGTATTGAGGAGCCACAATCAAGATTACTCAAGACTTGGCAGCCACCACTATAAAGGAACAGAGAGATGGTATTATGAGATCATAGACAACAAAAGATATGCGCTTACAGCCAAGAATAATTTTCCCAGCAAAACTGAGCATATTGGTACAAGGAGAAGATGGATCTTTAGTGAAAAAGAGGACTTCTGAGCATTCATGATGAAAAGACTGGAAGCTGCAGAGAAATTCTTAAGTGCAAACAAAGGAATAAAAGGAAAAATAGAAAAGCAAACACAAGCAAATAACCATAAAGACTAAATAGGGACAAACTATTTACATTCTGATATGGGGAAATGATACTTGTGTCCCTTTAGAATTCTATCAACATCGAGGGGCAGCTAGATGACTCAATAGATAGAGAGTCAGACTGGGAGAAGGAAGTCCTGAGTTTAAATCTGATTTCAGACACTTCCTAGCTATGTGACCCTGGACAAGTCACTTGACTCCAATTGCTTAACTCTTACTACTCTTCTGCCTTGGAACTAATACTTAGTATCAATTCTAAGGTGGACTTTAGGGTTTAATATTTAAAAAAGGAAGAATTGATGAAGTAGATGGCTTCAGAGAAACCTGGGAAGATTTGTATGAACTGCTGCAGAGTAGAGTGAGGAGAATCAGAATAGTTTTTATAACACCATCACATCAATATTTCAAAACAAACGACTTTAAAAGACTAGAAATTCTGATCAGTTCAATGACCAGCAATGATTCCATAAGCCTCATGATGAAGCATACTCCCCACCCCCAATAGAGAGGTGATAGACTCAGAAAACAGACTGAGATGTGTTTTTTTCCAGAGACACCTGATGCTGGAATTTGTTTTAACAATACATATTTGTTATAGGGGAGTGGTTTTTCTTAATTGGGTAGGAAGGGGGGAAGGACAGATGAGAGGGAGAAAAGGCTGGTTTTTGTTGAATGAAATGTAGAAAAATACATTTTTTATTTATTTAAATTCCTTGCCTTTCATCTTAGAATCAAGACTCTATTGGTTCCAAGGCAAAAGAGTAGTAAGGACTAGGCAATGGGAGTTAAGTGGCTTGTGCAGGGTCACACAGCTGGGAAGTGTCAGAGAGAAGATTTGAACTCAGTACCTCCCATTTCTGGGCCTGGCTCTCAATCCCCCAATTTAATTAATTTTTTTAAGGAATAGAGTAGATTGGAACAAGGAGAGACTTCGAGCAAGGGGACTAGGCAAGAGGTGATCAGGATTTGAGATTTGGTGGTAATCCTATAAGTAGAGAGAAAGGAAGAGATACAAGAAATGTGTGGAGGTAGAAATAGGATCTGGGAATGATGGGATGAAATGAATGAATGACAATGAGGAGTCAGAGATGACGCCAAGTCAATGACACTAGCCTAGGATGCAAGTCTGAGTGAGTGGAAAGAGTGGTAGTGTTCTTGGAAGTAATTGGGAAATTCAGAAGATGGGAGAGATTGGGGGGAGAAGGAAGATGATGAGCTCTGGTACATATATGTTGAGGTTAAGATAACCTCTCTGTTAGGGGGTGGGGAGTATGCTTCATCATGAGGCTTATGGAATCATGGCTGGTCATTGCACTGATCAGAATTTCTAGTCTTTTAAAGTTGTTTGTTTTGAAATATTGATGTGATGGTGCTATAAAAACTGTTCTGGTTCTCCTCACTCTACTCTGCATCAGTTCATTACAAATCTTCTCAGCTTTCTCTGAAGCCATCTACTTCATCATTTCTTCTTTTTTAAATATTAAACCCTAACTTCCATCTTAGAATTGATACTAAGTATTGGTTCTAAGGCAGAAGAGTAGTAAGAGTTAAGCAATTGGAGTCAAGTGACTTGTCCAGGGTCACATAGCTAGGAAGTGTCTGAAATCAGATTTGAACTCAGGACTTCCTTCTCCCAACCTGACTCTCTATCTACTGAGTCACCTAGCTGCCCCTTGATGTTGGGGGTCAGTCAGGTGACTCAGTGGATAGAGAGCCAGACCTAGAGATGGGATCTCTTGGGTTCCAATCTGACCTCAGACACGTCCTAGCTGTGTGACCCTGGGCAAGTCACTTAACCCCCATTGCCTAGCCCTGACTGCTCTTCTGCCTTGAAACCAATACTTAGTATCAATTCTAAGGTGGAAGTTAGGGTTTAATATTTTAAAAAGGAAGAAATGATGAAGTAGATGGCTTCAGAGAAAGCTGAGAAGATTTGTAATGAACTGATGCAGAGTAGAGTGAGAACAACGCACAGTATTGATTTTAAGATGGAAGGTAAGAGTTGAAAAAGAAGAGAAAGGAAGAGGAGAGGAGAGGAGAGGAGAGGAAAGGAGAGGAGAGAAGGGGAGAGGAGAGGAGAGGAGGAAAGAAGAGGAGGGGAGGGGAGGGGAGGGGAAAGG
>NC_058130.1:780755397-780769198 GCF_016433145.1 Gracilinanus agilis | reverse complement strand
GGTGCTGGCGCTCAAGGCCGAGGTGCAGGCGGGCCGCGCGCTCACCGTGCTCGTGGCGCTGCTCGGCTTGGCCGCGCTGCTGGTGAGCGTGGCGGGCGCGCAGTGCACCACGTGCGTGGCGCCCGGCAAGGCCAAGGCGCGGGTGGCGGCGGCGGGCGGCTCGCTCTACGTGCTCTGCGGCCTGCTGGCGCTCGTGCCGCTCTGCTGGTACGTCAACATCGTCATCAGCGACTTCCACAGCCCGGCTGTGCCCACATCGCAGAAGCGCGAGATGGGCTCGGCGCTGTACATCGGCTGGGCCGCCGCGGCGCTGCTGCTGCTCGGGGGCGGCCTGCTCTGCTGCGGCGCCTGCTCGGCCGCCGCCCGCGACGACCTCCCCTTCCCGGTCAAGTACTCGGCCCCGCGCCGGCCCACGGCCACGGGCGACTACGACAAGAAGAACTACGTCTGAGCGCGGGCACCGGCAGCCGGCACGGAGCGGACGCTCCGGTCTCCACGCTCCGGCGGGCCCGGAGGGAGCGGAGGGAGGCAAGGCGCGCGCTCCCGACTTCTCCCCCCCACCCCTGCCCCCCTCCTGCTTTTCTGCGACCTAACTGCGCTTTGGAATCCGCGACGGGAACCGAGGACGTCACTCTCAGGACCCTCCAGACGTTCCCGCGCGGGGCGTGGAGCCCACTGGCAGCGGTTCTGCCGCTTTGCGGGACTCGGTGCCTCCGGTCTGCAGAGGCGCTCGTCTGGGACAGCTGACTTCTAAGGCCGGCTCCCGGGACGGCCCTCGGGGGTCTGCCTTGGCACCTCCCTCCAGCCTGCTCCGGGGCTAGCTGGAAGCCCGCAGACCCTCTTCTTTCTTCCCGTGCCCACCCCGGGGAGGGACCCCCCCCCCTGGGAGGACCTTCATTCCAAAGGATCTGCGCTGAGACGCCGATTGCCTCGCACTGCTGAGCTGCGGCCCCAAGACCCTGGGCGCAGGGACGGGCTCGGCTGCCCTGGACCAGCGCCCCCTCCGCCCCTTGCCCAGGAGGGCAGCAGCTGTCCCCTTCCCGGGGCGGGGGGTGGAGGGGCTTCAGGCAGTCAGGCGGGGCCCCCCTTTCCCGCCTTCCTTCCTGACTTGGGCCTCCTAGAGGTGAGGGCCGGTGCCCGGGAGGGGGCGGGGCGGGGCCGTGGTCCTGGTTGTTGCGGGATGGAGCCGGGCGGGCCCAGGGAAAGCCGCTTCTTACTCCATCCCGCACGGAAAGGTAACTGTAACGCGTGCTCAGTAAAACGTTTCTCCGTTCCCTGGCCTGTTTGCTTACTCCTGCGCCATCCTGCCCTGCCTGTGCGGAACCTTCCCGCAGCCTCGCCTCCCCCCGGGGGCGGGCCACTCCAAGCCACGTCCCCGGGCCTCAGTTTACCCTTCCCACTTTTAAAGCCCGGGTCACTCCAGCTACATCTGCATCCTTAGTTCCCTTCAGCCCCGACGCCTCTCCCACTGGGACAAGCCGGACTTGCGGGCACCCAGGCTGGCCGGAAGGAGAGAACCAGGAATCCTCCTGGCCATTTTCTGGCTGAGGCAGCCCGTGGGAGGGCATTGTGGGAATGGAAGGAGGAAGGCACGGGGGCAGGGCTGGTTATGGGGGCCCCCTCCATTCGGATCCCTGGCTGCTCTTTTGGTCAGGGCATGATGCTGTGTCCTCTCTGGGCCCCCATCCCAGGAAACCGAGGAGCACCCGCTGGAGGGGCTCAGGACGAACCCTGGGAGAAAGAGCAGCTCCGACCAAGAGGCCATGCAGAAAACTGCTCTGCTGCCCCTGCTTGTGTGCTAGCAGGGGCAGGAGAGGAGGGAGTGTGTCAGAGTAAATCATCTCTAAGCACACATACCAGAGGCCACCTGGCCCTGAAAGGCCTTGGCTTGGGCGGCCTCCCATCCCTCACCAGGGCACGACTGGCCTCCCGAGGGGGGAGGAGCAGCGATGGGGGTTCTGGGGTGGGAGTAGAAGGAAACACACCGACCATGTCTTGGGTAGCTCAGTGGCCCAAGAGCCAGCCCAAGAAATGAGGCCTGTGTGACCCTGGACAGGTCACTTACCCCCACTGCCACGCCCTTACAGATCCCAGGCCGGGTTCAGGGCCTCACCTGCTTTCTCAGTGCCAGGTGGAGAGTCCGGCCCCCCCATACCCCATCAGCAGACCAGGCCCACTCCAGCTCCCCAAGAATGGAGGTTCTGGGTGGGGAGACGGGGGGGGGGGGGGGGGCGGCTAAAGGCAGGTGAGCTGTGGCTGGCCAAGGAAGTTCTGGGGGAACCCCCTGCTAGGGAAGGGGCAGGCCTGAGGACTGCCAAGCCTCAAGGATGGCCTCCCCCAACACAGTACACGGCATCCCCTCCCTCTGGCTGTCCGCTGGCAGCCGGCCTCACGCGGGGACTCCTCGGGGCTCCCTTTGCCCAGGAACGCGTGTCCCCAGCACACCTCACGACTGCTCTGGAGGGAGGGAGGGAGGCCGTTTCCTCACCCCCATTCTCTAGCTGGGAACCCGAGGCTGAGAAGAAGTGACTGGGCCAAGAGCACACAGCCCGGGGGGGCCAGGTGATGGGACTCCCTGGCAGAGCCCAGCAGCGGCACCTCCTTTGCCAGGGCCAGGTTGGAGCCCGGAGGAGGCTCCGCAGGAATGTGCTTAGAAACACAGGCGCTCGGGAAAGACGGCTCAGCACATTCCCCGGAGCAGAGCGGGGAGGGAGGGTGGAGGCCCCCCTGCGGCACCCCCCCTCGGGCTGAGAACACGCTGTGCCGCCGACAGCACCACCAGGGAAGGCAGGGGAGGGAGAGGTGTGGAGAGGAGGCTGCGGCGAGGCCAGGCAGCCGGCGGGACGAGGCTCCAAGGCTGGTACCGGGCATGAGTCCTGCGGAGCACCCGGGGCAAAGATGAAGGCAGGAGGAAGGGCGGCCACCCCGGCTGGAGGCCCCACTCCTGGGGGAGGCCCGGCCCAGGGTCAGCTGCCAGGGCAGTGCTGGCTCCTGGGGCCTCCTCTCCACACACCCCTGATCTCAGGGGCCCCTGGGGGCGCCCACAGCAATGGGGGGCTCCCCAGGATGGCGGCCCACGAGGCCAGTGCCGAGAAGGCCAGAGGAGGCAGGGAGGCCTCAGTCTCCCCCATGTTGGCATCTACAAGGACTTCACCCACAGGCTCTCCTTTGGTCTAAGCCGCCATGGCAGGAGGGAGTCAGTGCTGGGAGGACACCCCTCCCCCGTCTGAAAATGAGGAAACTGAGGCAGATCTGACAGGGAGACAGAGGCCCGAAGAGGGAGGAGGTAAGCAGGGCCGGCTCCTGCCTCTCCGCCCTAAGGGAGGCCTCGGTCTGGGCAGCGGCGGCTGGTATCTGGGTCCCGGCGCAGGCCCGCACGCACATGGGGGAGGCTGGCCGAGCGGCCCTCCGTCACCAGTCTGGCTGTGCTTTCCCAGGACGGATCACCGGCTGCGGATCCTGAAAATTCGGCCCCTTCGGGGTACGGCGACACCCCCAGCAGGCCTGGGTCAGAGGGGAAGGCGGGCCCCACGGAGGCTCCTGGATCTCGGCCAGGCCTCGGCCTGCACCCGCGAATGCAGCAGCCTGGCCTGGCTGTGGGAAAGCCGAAAGGGGCCGTCCTTGGCCGGGGGCTCCCCACAGACCGCCAAGAGAGCCGCTGGGCTTTATGGGAAAGGAATGAAAAGAGGGGAGCCGAGCCCCGAGGGGGCGCTTTATTGCTTAGACAGGCTCCCCGGCCTGTCCCCAGCTAAAATCTCACAAATAATTTACAAGCAGTCTGTAAGGGCACCGCCGACGGGGAGCCACTATTTACAGTCGATCCCGGTGTGGAAAATCCCGAAGCTGAAGGGAGAGAAGAAAAAGGGATTAAGCAGCAGGCCCAGAGACGGGGCGCAGCACCCCATTTCACCAGGTCCTGAAGGGTGGGGAGGCCCTGAGGGGCAGTTTTCGAGCAGGACGTTTCATTCATTCTTTTGACTGAAGGTCACACAGAAGGTGCTTCCTGAGCGCTCCCTCCCTGCCTGGATGGATGGAGGAGGCCCCCCAGGAAACACGGCATCAGGGTGCCGGAGCGCAGAGGGAGCCGGCGGGGGAGTCAGGGAGGCCTGGGTTCAGGTCCTGCCCTGGCACACACCACCACACACCCTGCTCCCCTGGGCCGCTCCCAGACTCAGAGGCGGTGCCGGCCGGCCACGGGGGGAAGAAGAGGAGCCTCAGCAGCTGGTCAACCTCCTCATTTTCTGGGGGGGAAGCTGGGCCCAGGGGTGGGGGGGTGCCTGGGAGTCTGAGGTCCGAGGGCCCCTCTAGTCCGAGCCGGACCACCGTGTCCATCTGCAGCCCAGAGCCAACCGGTCATTCAGCTTTTGGACGGCTGTCCTCGGGGGGCTGCAGTCCTGCCCCGCGGCCAGGCGGAATCCCTCGAGGCCGCCCCCAAGTCTGCTCCCACCACCAGACGGATCACGTTGGTGCCCAGCGGGCGGTCAGCGAGGACGGCCAGAGCCCCCCACAGGCCTGACAGTGGGCCAGATGTCCATTGGGGCGCCCCAGAGCCGCGGCGAAGGGCCTCACGTATCTCATCTGGCCTCCACAACCTCCCCGTGAGGGACGGATGAGGAGGAGGACTGAGGCCGCAGAGGGGAGGCGCCCAGCTGGCCTGAATGTGAGGCCCAGAGAGCCTCCTTGTGACAGGGGGCCCCTCCCTGGAGCTCCTGGGAAGTGGGGGGGAGCCCCGGGGCAGAGGTGGGGGGCTCCCTCTGCACTCCTCAGTGCCCCGCACGGCCCCATCTGATCGGACCTTCATCTACGAGAGCCCCTGGACACAAACAGTCGCTCTGGCCCTTCTGCTTGGACGTGGCTGGGTTCTGACCGCTCCGAGGGGCCTCTCAGGCCATCCCTCCGGCCTTTTCCAGGCAGGCCCAGCCCAGCTCAGAGGAGTCTTTGCCCGAGGCAGGGGGACGGTGACTCGGCGCGGATGCCCACTGGGTGACCTCAGGCACGTCCCTTCGTTTCTCTGGGCCTGGCCATGTCCTCCTCTGGACGCAGAGCCCAGGAGATCCGAGTTCTGATCCTGCCTCATACACTCACTACTGGTGGGAGCTGAGCATTGGACGGCTTCCTTTTGCCTGGGGTTCCTGGTCTCTAAAATGGGGACATCTGCGTCTCAAAATGCTTTTAAAAAGGTTGGAGGGGACAGCTGGGTAGCTCAGTGGATAGAGCACCAGGCCCAGAGACGGGAGGTCCTGGGTAGTCCTCAGACACTTCCCAGCTGGGTGACCCTGGGCAAGTCACTTGACCCCCATTGCCTAGCTGTGACTGCTCTTCTGCCTTAGCACCGATACTCAGTATTGATTCCAAGACGGAAGGCGAGGGTTATTAAAAACATTAAAAAAATAAATTCAATGCCATGTATAATGAGGGAAAAATTCAATGCCATGTATAATGAGGGAAAAATTCAATGCCATTAAAAAGTGAATAAAAATAAAGAGCGGCTCGGCAAAATTGATGGACCAATAAAATAAAATGGGGGCCGTAGTGGCGCCTCCCTCCCTGGGGAGGCCACAATAAAAGCGAAGTCCTCGGGGAAGCCTCCGCGCTCCCACCGACGATGCTGCTTCCGGCCCTCCGGCCTCAGGAAGGGGACTTACTGACCATCCCGGGACACTCAGGCAGGGAGCACCAGGCTGGGGTCGAGGCCTCCCCCCAGGCCCGCCGGGCACAGGAGCCTCTACTCTGCCTTGGAAACGTCACTCAAAGACCGAGCGTTGAGAGGGCAGCCGTGTGCGGCTGGGCCGCTGGGGGGACGGGACCGTCTGGCCCAAAAGTAATGGCCCTATTACGAATGGCAAGGTGTTAGCCTCGTGCTGGGCCTTCCAAGATGGCCGGCCCTCGAGGCTGTTCCCACTTGGGCAGCTGACCCAACGGGCAAGGCCCCCCCACCCCTGGGCACTCACCCTCAGGAGAGCAGAGAGATCAGCGCATCCAGGAACTTGCCCCGGTCCTCCACCTTGAGCTCAATGACTGCATGGGGCAGAGAACACCGAGTTAGCAGGCGAGAAAGTGGGTGAGGGCGAGAGAACCCCGATTCCTGGCCCAAAAACCACATTCGGGAGACGGGCAGGCATCTCGGACCCCCCCAGCAATGGTCCCTAGTGCCCCGGGGCCACGGGCATACTCTGGCCCCCTAGTCCGTCCCCCCATCTGTGGGAGCTGCAGCGTTGGTCTGACAACACGGGGGGAAGCCAGGCTGAGAGGAGGGAGAGAACCAGCTGGTAAAGAGAAGGGCCTGGAGGCTCTCATTTGACACCGGGCAACACTGAGGACCCCCGCCACGAAGGAGCAAAGCCTGGGCTGGACCCAGGGCCCTGGGGCAGATCCTTCCCCCGCTTCCCTGTGCCACCCCCGCCCATGCCCCATCTGCTGACAAAGCAGCGGCCACAGAGCCCTGATGATCACAGGGAAAAGGAGCCCAGGAAGGCCCAGCCGATGCCCCAAGCCGCCAACGGGAATGGGTGGAACAGATTCTCTCCTTTTGTCCCCTTGTCCCCTCTGCCTCCCTGCTCGCTCCCTTTCTCTCATCTCTCTCCTTCTCTCTCTCCTCTCTCTACTTCCCTGTCTCTTCTCTCTCTCCTTTTGTCTCTCTCATCTCTCTCTCTCTCCTCTGTCTCCCTTCATCTCTCTCACCTTTCTCTCTCCCCCTTTCTCTCTCTCTCTCTCTCTCTTCTCTCTCTGTCTCTCTCCTTCTCTATCTCTCTGTCTCTCTTCTCTCTCCTCTCTCTCTCCCCGTCTCTCTCCTCCCTTTCTCTCATCTCTCTTCTCTGTCTCTTTCTCCTCTCTTTCTGCCTCTCTCCTGTCTCCCTTCATCTCTCTCACCTCTTTCTCTCTCTCTCTCTCCCTTTCTCTCATCTCTCTCTCCTCTCTCCTCTCTCTCTCTCTGCTCTTTCGTAAAGAAGACATTGTTAAAGAGGCAGTAAAGGCAGCCTGAGCAGTGCCCTACAGACCTCCCTGGCAGAGGGCTAAATTCGCTCCATGGCAGCAGCCCAGAATCGGCCCCTCCTGGGGAACAGCCTCAGAACCTGCCTTGGGCCAGTCCACATAAGAGTGCACAAGCCAAACCAAGCCCAGTCCTGCAGGTGGCCCAGAAGGGACTGAGGGCATGAAAAAGGCAGTCAGTACCCAAGTCGTGCAAGAGCCCCCAAAATGGCTGCTGGCTCCTGGGCACCCCCTGCCATGCTCTGTGCCAGCTCTCAGACCCAGGAGCAAGCTGGTTCTTGGTGTGGCTTTTCTTCAAAGGAAAGACGAGGCCACCCCGTCCTGGTCTGCTGAAGGAGCCGGGGGCTGAGATTAGAAAGGGCTGGCACGAGAGGGGCCTTACTTAGAACGGGGGTGTCAGAGCCGGGGGGAGCCCAGAACGGATGTCCTCCTTCCTGGGGTGCTTTGTGCCTGACAAGGCTCCCTCCTCACACCGACACGGTAAGGCAGGGAGTTTAAATCCAAGAGCTCCCATTTTACAGATGAGGAAGCCGAGGCTAAGGGAAGCTTGGAGGACCTTCCTGAGGCTGAGCACACTCACTCAGGGTGGGAAGCGGACAGCCAGTGGGGGCAAAGACACTCTGTGGCCTTCAGTCTCCCGGCCTCTCCCCTCCAGGGGCCTCCCTGCTCTCAGTCCTCCTTTCTCTCGGGATGGCTTTTCTCACAGCCCTCACCCTGTCTGCCTCGCAGGGCTTCTTTCGTGGGGTGGAGGGGGACCTGGGCAGCAGTCGAGTGGCCGGGCAGTCCCTTGGCCCTCCCAGCGCCCCTCCTGACCACGGGTTTTGTCTGAAGATTCTGGAGGCTGGGCTGACTCCCAAAGGTCACTAAAGAGCCGTGTGGAGGCAGGAAGGGAAAAGTTCTTACCAGACATGTCAAAATGGTTGTGCAGAGTTCTGGAGCTGGTGCTCTCGGCCGCCTTCTCAAACGCTCTCCCAAAAAAGCTGGAAGACAAGGGGTGGCCCCGCTGGGTGAGGGTTCCCACTGGGTACCAGGCCCGAGGCGTCCCCTCCTGCCCCAGGGTCTTCGAGGGCTGCCCTTGGCTTCCTCCGTGGGCCCCGCGGCTCGATCCTGCTCCTCCCCACCCAAGGACTAGGCAGGAAGTGGGCACCCTCCAGCCCCATCCTCCATCTTCCCACCCCCCATGGGTGCAGAGCGGCTGGTGAACGGCCCAATGGGGTGACACCCGAGTAAGTGAAGCCCCCTTCCTTGTGTGGAGGGCTTCCTGGTCAAGGAGAGGCAGCCTAAGATGGCCCATCTCAGCTCCCTCCCCCCAGCGCTGGGGTCAGTGAACGGGCCAGTCGGTGCCTCCTGGGCAGGTGGGCCCCAGGAGGGACACCTGGGATAAAGGAAAGAGCACTGGTAAAGGCTCCCCGGTCTGGAGCCACCCACCGACCGCCCCCACTGACGCTGAAAAGCCCGTCCCCTCTCTGGGACTTGGTTTTTGAATCTACAAAATGGGCCAACAGGCCCCAGGTGGCCTCTCGTGTTCTGCCTCGCTTTAGCCCCCACCATCTTCTCTGGGACAGGCCGAATCTCGATGGGGCCCTGCCCTCGGGGCTGGGGATGTGGGCAGGAGAAGGGCCCCTTCCGGGCCGAGGTATCCTCAGGTGTCTCACAGAAAGGAATTACGGGAAGGCCTCGGTCAGCCCAAAGGCCCGCCTCGCCCGGCTCCCTCCCGGCCCCACGGTCTCCCCAGGGAGCCGAGGCTTCCCACAGCAGGCCTCAAAGGCAGCAAGGACGAAGGGCCACTCACTTCTTCTTGTCGGAGCTCTCCGTCTCCGGGGGGATCCCCACCACGATCATGGTGCCGTGCTCCACGCTCATCGGGGCCGCCATCACCAGGGGCAGCAGCTTACAACGCTTGTTCTTGGTCTGCAAGGCACAGCGGTCCCTCGGTTACTGACCTCCTCCTCGTCTCCTCCCCATGCGTCCACTCCAACGCCTCCTCCTCCGAAAGCCTCACCGGGCTCCCCCAGGCCAGCGTCAACCTTCCCCCTTGGGCTTCAGCCAGACCTGTGGGCACGCCTAGCATGCTCCGGGGCCACCCACCATCCTCTGAAGACTGATCTGTGCAAGAGGTGGGGAGATTCGGGAACTTCCGAGCTGGAAGGGCGCTCCAGAATCATGGGGCGCAGGAGCCACTATCTAGAGTGGGAAGGGACCTCCGGGGCCGCCGAGGCCAAGGCCTTCCTTTTAATGAAGAGGACAGCGAGCCAAGGAGATGGAGGCCACCCAAGTAACTGAGGAGCAGAGGCAGAATCTGAACCCGAGCCCTCACTCAAGGGTCTCCAAAGGGTCTCCACTTGGCTTAAGGCTTCTTAATACTAGATTTTCGAGCCCAGGGAGGGCAGGAACCAGGAGTTATTAAACCTGGCACAGTGTAGGCACTAACTGGGTTCTGGGAATGCCGAGGGCTCGGATCACGATGGGAAGCTCCAGCGCTGGAAGCCGGCCACGGCGTCAAGGAGAAAACGAAGGCGTTCGGGGCACCGTTTAGCAGGGGCCGAGTGGAGGCGAGCTGGAGGCAGATGGGGGGGGGGGCTCCCCTAGCCCCGAGGGCGTGGCATTGTCTGTGGACAGCGGGCCCCCCCGGCCCCACTCAGCGCAGGCCCTGGGAATCCGTGTGCTGAACTCCCGCCCCCGTCCAGGGGCGACGGCTCCTCCGTGACCCCCAGCCAGAAGGGGGGACGTTGCCCTCTTCTGCCCTCACCCAGCGCGGTCCCTGCTGCTCTGGCAATGGTGGGCCGAGAGGAGACTCAGGAAGAGGAGCATCCGCAGATGGACAAGCGCCACGCTTCCAAGTGCTCTGCAGATCGTTGGTCTCGGATCTTCCAGCCCATTCTTCCCATGTTCCCCTTGTTCGCCTTCAGCGAGGGTCATGGCCCGAGCCCAGCTCTGGGGGATCACGGGCAGCCTTCGGGGCCTCCTGGGACCCCGGTTTCCGTAGGTGCAGGTGCTTGGACTGAAGGAGCCGTGAGGTGCCACCACCAGAAACTACCCGGGAGGAAGATGGCCGAGGGAAGGCTCTCCTCACGCTGGGATTAGCTTCCCGCTGGCCTGGCCTCTCTTGGGGAGGGGGACGACCGAGATCCCCCGAGATGCCTCCATCTTCTCCCGCCTCGGATCGGTGAAACCAAAGCCACCAGCTCCTGGCTGGGGCGGAGAGGCAGCCTCTCCTCCAACTACAATTCTTCTCCTTTCTGCTTTGTTGGTGAGGAGCCGAGCGCAGGTGGCAGCCGCGCTCCCTCCCACGGCCGCTGTGAAAGCTTCCCTTCTCACAGCCGTGCCGGCGGTCAGCTCCCTTCCTCCGGCCACGTCCCCACATTCACGTGTCCACACCCATAGCATGCTCAGGCCGCTGCCCCGAGACTCCGACCCAGAATACTGGGCGCTGTCTGTGGTCAAACTGTGGAGGAATCTCTGAATGTTGCAGCATCCCAGAGCTGGAGGGACCTTGGAGGTCATCGCTCTCTGGGAGGAGGCTGGTCCCCAAAAGGACCCCGAGGGGACCCCCAAACCTAGGCTACGTGAGGAAGCACCCAAGAAGGGCTTCTGAGGTCACACTAGCCGGAAGGAGGGAGCCTGTGGGCAGCCTGCGCCCCCGGCACGAGCGGGGCCGTGAGGCAGGTGGAGACGCCTCTCTTCCCAGGCAGGCCTCCAAGGCCGTCCGGCCGGCCACGACCAGTTCTTGGCAGATCCATTCCAGAACTGTAGGGGAGATCCAGCCCCTCCCCCTCGTGCACCTTCTCCTGCTCCCTGCTATCTTAGATCAGCATTTGGAAACGGAACAGAAACAGCGAGACTCGGGGGGCCCCGAGAGCCGCAGCAGAGCCGTCCACCATCGACAGGCGAAGGCCGTGGCTGAATGGCTAAAGAACCCCCATCCTCAGACACCTGCCAGCTCACTTAGCCCACTGCCTCAGTTTCCTTGTCTGTAAAGTGGGGACAATAATAATAATGGCACCCACCCCCCAGGGTCGTTGTGGAGATCAAGTGAGAAAATATTTGTAAAAGACACAGCTCGGAGCATGGCACACAGTAAGCGCCGTAGAAATGTTGACTAATTGTTATTCCGGTGAGGGACGTGCCGCCCCTCCTCCTCCCTGTAGCCCTCACTCTTCCTCACTCTACACATGCACCCCCTTCTCTCCACTCCCCCGGGCGCCCCTCTGATTTAGGCCCTCATCACTTCTCCAGGGACTGACTGGTCCTCCTGCCCCAAGGCTCTCCCTGCCTCCATTCAGCTGCCAAAGTGATTTTTTCTAATACTCAGCTCTGACCACGGCTCTCCCCTGCTCAGTCGCCCCTGTGGCTCCCTCTTTCCTCCAGGATCAAAATGAAGTCCACTCTTTGGCAGCTCCTCTCAAGACTTCCTTTCCCCAGACACAGTGTGTGATCCAGAGCCACTGGCCTCCTTGGAATTCTTCAAACGCTACCCTCCATTTCCCACCTCCAGACATTTGCTCCAGCTCTCTGCCATGCCCGGAGTGCTGCTGTTCATCGCCTCCCCAACTCTGTATCTGCCCTGTATCTCCCCAGCCTTACTCACAGAGCAAACGAAGGACTGCAACAGGTACTTGCTGAGCAGGCCGAGGGAGGCGGGCTTGGAGAACAGCTTGACGTCGGGCGTGCCCTGAGGAGGAGACAGGACGGAGAGCTCAGTGGAGGCGGCGGCCCTGGGCAGAGCAAGGCCCGGCCAGGCCACCCACCTCCATGAGGTAGCAGTAGAGGAAGGGCCCCTGGGAGATGACGAGGTTGGTGCAGATGCAGCTGGCCACAGTCTGGTGGATGGCCCGCAGCTGCTTCTTGGCCAGCTCCAGGCCCTGGTAGAGCTGCTCCAGGTTACTCCTGCAGGGAGAGGAAAGGGTGTGGGTCCGCCTCGGCCCCCCCAGGGGGCAGGCGAGGGCAAAGGCAGCCCCTGCTCTCCGGGAGCTCCCCGCTATGGCCGTCCCAGACAGAGCCAGAGCAGAGGAAGGGCAGCCTGGGAGGGGAGGGGGCTCCCCTGGGCCCCCCAGGCCGCCTCTCCCGGCCACAGGGCCAGAGAATCGAGGGCTGCTCCTGCCCAACCTCCTCTTTTCACAAGGGAGGAAACGGAGGCTCCCGGCCTCTCCCTCACCACCCTTCCCTGCCCCGGGCTCTGGGATGCCTCTGAGCCCTTCTGGCCCAGCTTGAGCCCCGCAGCCCCCTCCCAGAATTCCTCTCCTTTCAAGGTGAGATCATGGCGGGCTGCCCAGGCCTCCGGGTCCCCTCTGTGAAAGGCTGCTCTGCCCCTTCCCCGAGCCCCTGAGGAATGGGCTCCGTGGTGGGGAGCCCCTCGGGAAGGCGCTGTGGGGCGCACAGTGCCGAGGAAGCACCAGGGACACCCGGAGAGGGGCAGCAGCGGCCCTCGACGGCCTGCTCGCACTGTTCTCTCCACCATTACAAACTGTAACCCTCCAAGGCAGCCGGGTGGCTCAGGGGATAGAGCCAGGCCCAGAGACGGGAGGCTACTTTGGGGCTGAGGGTCGCCGGCCACAGAATCCGGGTCGGCCCTCCGCCGTACCTGGACAGACTGTCCAACGCCCTAATGAAGTTGTCCGTCCCCGAGGCGTCCTTCTCGATGCTCTCCAGCAGCGACGTCGTGGCGAAGACCACGTCACTGGCCAGGAACTTATTCTTGAACCCAAAGTGGATGCTGAATGTCTGCACCCGCAGGTCCTTCATCCTGAAAGGGCCGAGAAAACGGGGATCAGGCCGGGGGGGCCGCTAAACCCGACGGGGGCGGCTCTGCGGAAAGCGGGCTCAGTGGGGAGAAAGGCCTGAAGACGGGAGGCCCTGCGCCCTGGCCTGGCTTCACACACCGCTCAGCGGGGCGACCCCGGCCTGCCACCCCCGCCCAGCCCCGACCTCAGAATCGAGACTTCGTACGGATCCTAAGAGGCGGCGAAGGATAAAAAGGAAGCGGACTCGGCCTCGCCTGGGGAGTGGCGGAGCGAATCCGGGGAGGCCTGGATGGACGGAGCTGCGAGCAAGGGGCAAGGGGGTGTCCGAGGAGCCCGAGGCAGGGCCACGGCCACAGCGTGAAGCCCTGTGGGGGCAAGTGAGGCTTGAGAGGCCTCGGGATGGAGGCCGTCAGCCGCCTCCTGACCAAGGGGAAGGCTCGGGGGCCGAGGGAGAAACAAGCCTTTTGGAAATGCCCAACACAGGCGTTTGTTTGCCGGACTAAGTGTGTACTGGAAGAGCTTTACTCTCCTTTTTCCTTTGATGGGAGAGGTTCTCTATTCTAAGGACACCCCCCAGCGCTGACACCCCTGTTCTAGGATGTCCCCAGCCCTAATACCTCCTGTTCTCAGGCCCTCCCAGGCTGACACCCCCTGTTCTCAGGCCCTCCCAGGCTGACACCCCCTGTTCTAAGGCCCTTCCAGCCCTAATACCCCCTGTTCTAAGGCCCTTCCAGCCCTGATACCCCCTGTTCTAAGGCCCTTCCAGCCCTGACACCCCGTTCTCAGGCCCTCCCAGGCTGACACTCCCTGTTCTAAGGCCCTCCCAGGCTGACACCCACTGTTCTAAGGCCCTCCCAGCCCTGACACCCCTGCTCTAAGGCCCTCCCAGGCTGACACCCCATTTTAAGGCCCCCCCAGCCCTGACACCCCCTGTCTAAGGCCCTTCCAGCCCTGACACCCCCTGTTCTCAGGCCCTCCCAGGCTGACACCCCCTGTTCTAAGGCCCTTCCAGCCCTAATACCCCCTGTTCTAAGGCCCTTCCAGCCCTGATACCCCCTGTTCTAAGGCCC
>NC_058130.1:780701769-780746298 GCF_016433145.1 Gracilinanus agilis | reverse complement strand
AGGGAGAAAGTAAGGGAAGAAGGAAGACCTGAGATGGAGGCTGTGACGTAGCATCACCAGAGGAACAAGGCCACGTCCTATCCAGGCCCTGAACAAAGGGGGAAGGCTCGATAGGCCACGCAGTGTGAGTGTAGCCAATATGGTTCTGCTTTCCTTGACTAGGAATATGTTACAAATATCTGCATTTCCCCCAGGGGGTGGAGGAGGAGGGAGAGCGACAGTGAGCGCCTGTTAGCTGAGGGGACAAAAACCTAAGAGCATCTTTCCGGGTGTGAAGCCGAGGCAGGGGGGCTTTGCTCCCTGAGAATGCGGGCTGGTCTAACATGAAATGGGCCGTCCCGGGGCCAGGAGCACTGCTAAGCAGGAAGGATTCCTACGGAGCAGACAGAGGAGGAGAATCCACCGGGGCCTCCAGGGACACCGATGGGTCCGGTGATGAGCTGTCCTTGGGAAACAGTTCCTGGCCCTTAGCAGAGGAAGGTGGACATCAGAGGCCCACTGAGTGGCGCATTTTCAGCCATGGTCAGAGCACTGACCGTTTGGGCCGCTCTGCTCTTTGTAACAAGGGAGGGGGGTTCTGCTGGGGTGGGAAGGGGACACTGGAAAGCGATGGCCACTACCAAGAAGAAACTCAAGTAAAACCTGCTTAAGAAAACACCCTTGTAAAAGTTAGCCAGCAGCAGAGCGGCTCAGTGGGTAGTGCCTCGGGCCTAGAGTCCTGGGTTCCAACCTGGCCTGGGCCTTTCCTCGCTGGGTGACCCTGGATAAGTCACTTAACGCCCATGGCCCAGCCCTGAGTGCTCCTCTGCTAGGAACCAGCAGCCAGGACCGATTCTAAGACGAAAGAGAAGGAGGGTACAGAAGGAAATGCTGCCACCAACTCTTTCCCGAGGGGTGACCCGACCCACCGCGCACCCCACACGTCCCAGCCTCTGTACGTTGTCTCCGGAGGATGGCCGGGCCTTGGGACAAGCCTTCTCTGCCGGGCTGATTCTCTGATGACAGAGCCAGAGGCCGGGAGGCCTGTGCGGGGAGCCCAGGCTCGCAGGCAGGCTCTCGCGGGGGAATGAATGAAAGGAGGCTCCCGTGCCACGGGGCCAGCACGCTCTAAGCAGGGCCAGGTGCCAGCCCGCAGCCCAAACAGGGCTTTCTAAGGACTCCGACCGGCTCACCAGCTGAGCCGGGCCGGGTTCGAGTAAGTCGTTCCCTCCCTTCATTCTCTCCTCTGGAAAGCGAGGCTGGAACAGGTGGTCTCGGGGCCTGGCCCAGAGGCTGCCTCCTCCCGGATTCCCTCCCGGCACCCCCTCACCTGGCTGTCGTTGTAGACATTCACGACGTTGACAGGCCGGTGGGTGTCACAAATGAAGAAAATCGTGTCGTCTTCGGGCTGGAGCGTATCTAAGAGGTCGATGTTGGCCCCGCAGTTTATGAGAATAAAATAGCGGAACTGAAAGAGCAAAGCGGATGCCTCAGGGCTGGGGCTGAAGACGGGCCTCCGGAACCTCCCCACGTCAGAGCTAGCAGAATTCTGGGGGGACGCCCGGCCCAGCCCCAACTGAAGCAAGAATCCCCTTTGCCCCAGGCCCAACATGCAAGGATGTCATCCAGACTCCCTGGCGGGGAACTCGCTCCTTCCCAAGGCTGCCTCTCCTTGTTCAGAAGCATTTCCCAACTTACAGCCTCCCCACATTTGCCCCACAGGACAGCTTCTGCCCTCGAGGATGCACAGAACCCGTGTAGGCCCTCGTGCCAAGGCTGCCTCCAGATTCCGAAAGCGGGGCCAGGTTTGGGTCTTGGCCTTCCCTCAGGGCAGGAGCTCAAAGCTCATCGCCTCCAGGCTAGCCTCCTCCTCCTCCTCCTCCTCACTGTGGCCTCCTCGCTGTGCTGGGGATGCCCGGAGCGCCCAGCTGGGAGGCCACAAGGAAGCGGCCCTCGCCGTTGCTCCCCGGATCCTGAGGGACTTTATTCAGAACACTCGGATCCCTCGAGTCGGGCTCAACGTACAAAACATCGTCCTGAGCTGGTGTTTTTTTAGGTTTAAAAAAAAATCGACTTTTCTGTGTTTTCCAGCCCTGGTCCAAGAGTCTTCCCTGCCCTGTGGACTTTCAGACCCAAAGCTTGAAAATAAAAATTGCTAAAGAAAAAGCGTCCTGTCTGCACGGCAGTGTCAGGAGAATTTACACTAGGAGAGAAGGGGGAGCCTCCTTTTTGAACCCCTGGCAGTGGTGTCTGGAATCTGTGGATTTGGCCCAAATCGTGCCGGATCGTACAAGATGACCAATTCCATTCGTAGCTCCTGGGAGCGTGCCTGCCCCTCAGGGGCCGCCCTGGCACGGCATGTGGCTTTGGGGACCCGTCTCAGCGGAGCCTCACGATCCGTCGAGGGGAGGCCCCTTGGGCATGGTCACCTCCACGGGGCAGGCAGCCCCGACTCCAGCTCTGCGGTTGTGACCTCTCTGTGCCACGGGTCCAAGGCAGAGTCCCAGGCCGGATCAAAGGCTCCTTAAGGACAGGCACGGGGTACACTCTCTGTGTGAGCCCCCGGGGCCACGGCCATGTCGGGGGCCCCAGTAATGATGTGATGAACAGGCCGACATGGAATTATAGGAGAAGCCAAAGTCCTTGGGAATTACAGTGAAGCTTTTTAAATGGTTTTAAAAAGTCATCTTTTTTTTTTTTTTAAACCCTTTCCTTTTGTCTTAGAATTGGTACCAAATATTGGTTCCAGGACAGAAGAGCAGCAAGGGCTAGGCAATGGGGGTCAAGTGACTTGCCCAGGGTCACACAGCTAGGAAGTGTCTGAAGCCACATTTGAACCCAGGACTTCCCGTCTCTAGGCCTGGCATCCTATCCACCGAGCCCCCCAGCTGCCCTCTATAAATGTCATCTTAGTAGAAGGCGCTCGTACCTGGTCTTTGTGTTCCAGAAATGAGGTTTCAAGTTCCTGCCACCCAGAAACGGGAACCAATGTGTACTGGACGTGGTCACACTGGAACAAGGCCTGGGCAGAGAAGGGCAGGAGTGGTTGGCAGGCGGTGACTATCCCCCTCATTCACCTGCCCTGGAATGTGGCCACTGGCCAGAGGTGGGGAGGGAGGCCCAAGTGGCACCGAGAACGGGGACCTCGTGCCTTTGTCTCCTCCTCCTCCTCCTCTCCCCATCAGCCACTGAACAGGAGAATCCTTTCTCCTTCCTTGGGAAGGTCACTCGTTATTTTGTTGGTTTGGCTTATCCGTCCACACCACAGATCTGTCCCCATCAAAAGGGCACAGCCAGCAAGGCCCTCACAGCCCATTAGCCCAACAAGTATGTGAATAGAAGAAAGTCATCCAATATCACACCAAAGCAGGTGTGGGGGCTTTTCCAAAGGCCTCCAGAGGGGGCACAGGGAAGGGAGAACAGAACCCATCCCCTCCAGGGGCAGCCCACGTTCCCCTCCAGGGCAGCCCACGTTCCCCTCCAGGGGCAGCCCACGTTCCCCTCCAGGGGCAGCCCACGTTCCCCTCCAGGGCCAGCTCTAATTATTAGGAGGGGATTTTTTTACCCTGACCACAAGTGGATTCTGACTCTCAGTAGCTTTCCCACTGCTCCTAGTTCTACCTTCTGGGGCTAAACAGGGAGTTTTATCCTTCTTTATCTGAACCCTTGAAGAGAGCAATCAAAACACTTCCTTGCCTCAGTGGACCATTCTATGCGTCCAGATGGTCCCCCAAGCCCCCATTATCATTTGTTACCCAACCTTCTAGGGATGAGCCTTCCCAGATTTAACTGTCCAGGCCAGCAGACTAGAAGTTGGCTAAACCCCCCAAATCTCCACCTACGAGGCAGATAACCACAAAGTTACCAAGTCTTGTCATTCAAGATAACAAGAAAAGGCATTTGGTTCCAGAAGCTTTGAATCTTGAAAACAGGAAGAACCACAGATTTTTTTCTCCTTTTGATTAGTTCCCAATCAAATTCTTCCCCCTAATTAATATTCTTTTCCTTTCTCTACATCCCCATTATTATCCACTTACCTGAAGAATTTTGCAGGCACACAACGCATCAACATCAGAAGCAACAAAGAGGAGGACCCGCTACAACAAGAATGAAAGAAAAATAGATGAGTATAATGGTTAGTATTGGAGGAGGGTGGGGGAGGAGAAGGAAGGAAGGAAGGAAGGAAGGAGGAAGGGAGGGAGGGAGGAAGAGAGAGAGGGAGGGAAGGAAGGGGAAGGAGGGAGGGAGGAAGGGAGGAAGGAAGGAAGAAATGGTGGAAGGGAGGGAGGGAGGAAGAGAGGGAGGGAAGAAGGAGGAAAAGAGGAAGAGAGGGAGGGAAGAAGGAAGAAATGGAGGAAGAGAGGGAGGAAGGAAGGAGGGAGGGAGGGGAGGTAAAGGCATTATTAAGGGCTAACTAGGTGTTGAGCATTGAGGTCCCAAATACAAAAGCAAAGAAAATTGCTGCCCTCAAAGAGTTTATTTTAAAATTAAATCAAATTTCATTTTCAAAGTTCAACCTTCTTTCTCCCACCTCTTCTCTCTCCAACAACTGGGAAAGCAAGAAAAAAATAAAACTCCTATTACAAGTATGGAGAATCAAGCAACAAAAAATGTCTGCCATGTCTTTAAAAAAAAAAAAATGGATGTCTCAATCTGCCCTCGGAGTCCTTCTGCTCGGTCTGGAGCTGGGCAGCACATTTCATCATGAGTTCTCAAGAATTATGGTAAGTCACTGTACTGATGAATCCCCAAATTCTTTGTCATACATGTGTGCGCACACACACTTGTTATCAATCACGTCTGACTTTGTGATCCCATTTGGGGTTTTCTTGACAAAGATACTGGAGTAGTTTGCCATTTCCTTCTCCAGCTCATTTTACATAAGAGGAAACTGAGACCAACAGGATGACATGACTTTTCCAAGGTCACTCAGCTAGAAAGTGTCTGAAGCTAAATTTAAACTCAAGAAGCCGAGTCTTCCTGACCCCAAGCCCAGTGTTCTAACCACTGCACCATCTATCACCTTGCTTCATTTTATCATTCTAATGTCATTTGACCCACCCAATAACTCTGGGACAGAAGTGAAATTATTGTCCCCATTTTATAAATGAGGAAACTGAGGAAGCCAGTTATTAAATAACTTGCTTGGGAAGTTTCTGAGGTCAGGTTTGAACCCAGGAAGATGAGTCTTCCTGACTCCAGGCCTGGCACACTTTCTACTATGACACTTACTGCATGTGTGTACACACACACACACACACACACACACACACACACGTCTGTTTTCATAAGCTAAGCTCTCCTTCTCTCCTTGCTACCCTAACAACTTCTCCCACTGAGACCACAAGAAGCCCCATCACCGCCCATATTAGATTCTTCTCTGGATTAAAGGCTCCTCAGTGAAGGCCGGGTGGAAGTCCTGTAATTGCACAGTTAAATGGATTCTAAAATAGATACATTTCTTTTGCACATCAAGGTCTAAAAGAGTTCAGAAAACAGATTTGCTCCTAACATATTTATAGGAGAAAAGGTTCCCGGCCTTGTTTTTAGTTCTGACAGCATGGCAAGTGTCATCTCTTAAAGCAGGAGGGCAGGAGTTGGGAGGCCAGAAAGAGCAGGAATGTGGGGAGGGCCTGCCTCAGGTTGCTGGCAGTGTCAGAACAAAGAAGGGAAGGGATGCATATAAGTGGTGCTCTGAAGGGAGAATCCATAGGACTTGGCAAAACACTGGCTAGAGGGGATGAGAGAAAATGGAATTAAGGACGCTTTGGTGGCAAGCTTGAGTGATGGAATGAATGGGGATGCTCTAAAAATAAAGGGACGTGAGGAAGGAGGAGGGGTTTGGGAGGAAAGAAAATGAGTTCAGCTTCAGACATGTCTCCCAGATAGCCAGTCTGAGCCATCTAGTAGGCAAAGGGAGAGGCTGGGAGGGAGGTTAGGGCTGGGCAGGTAGATCTGGGCATCATCTGTGCAGAGATAGTCACCACCGAATCCATTGTAATGGATGAGATTACGGGAGAGAAGAGGGACCAGAATGAGGTTTTTTAACCCTTACTTTCTGTTTTAGTCTCAATTCTAAGACAGAAGATCAGCAAAGGCTAGGCTATCGGGGGTGAGTGACTTGCCCAGGTCACATAGCTGGGAAGTATTTGAGGCCAGTTTGAATCCAGGTTCTCCTGACTCCAGGCTTGGTGCTCTCTATCCACTGAGCCACCTACCTGACTCCCCTGGACAAAGTCTTGTGGGACACCCACAGTTAACAAGCAGGACCTGGATGAAGATCCAGGAAAGGAGCCTGAGAGAGGAGACCCTGGAGAGAGCTTGAGTCCCAGAAACCTGGAGAGGAGAGCAGTACGGACAGTGACAAAGGCTGCCCAGGAGTCCAGGAGAACGAGGCCTGAGAAGATGCCCTGAGATTTAGCATCTAAGAGGTTAACGGTAACTCTGAAGATGGTGAAGTAGAGGTTAGCCTTGGTAAGGGGCAGGGCCAGCCCTTCACAGAGGCAGGGTGAAGGAGGGGAGGGGCAGAAGGCACCTGAGCTGCGCAGGAGGAGGGAAGAGGGAGCTCACAATTAATGGCCTCGGTGGCTCTCCAGGTTCTCGGCTGAGAGGGTGGGAAGAGGGGGGGCCTGAGAAGTTTAAGAAATGACAAGAAAGTTTAAAGAGCCACCGTGGCGAGCGGGAGGGTGAGGTAATAAGGGAAGTCAAGTAGGACTGCCAGGCAGCAGGGAGCGCCCAGTGAAGGCTGTGTAACAAATGTAGAGGCCTCAGTGAGAACGATTGTGTGCTTTCTCCACCTTGGCTCAAGAGCACATGTAGAGGAGCAAAGGCGGAATAGTGAGGCTAATTCAAGGCTGGAATCCAAGTTAAAATCTGACTCCAAAACTCAGCAGTGTACGCACTTGGGACAGGCTGCCTCTCCACGAAGTATTCACCATGAAGGCACCCTTGGTTCTCCCCAGCCTGGGCAGGGGGCCACCCTTCCTCCTCCTCAGAGCTCCCAAAGAACTCTGGTGTTCTCTTAGTGCCTTTATAATCCCCTCCCGGCCCTGGATAGGATAGTCATAGCCCAACAATGTCTCATTTCCCCTGAGGGATTAGGAGCTCCTCTGGAAAGGAGATGACATAATCATCCCCAAAGCACAGAACACAGCAGATATTGGGATCTGGTCTCGGACCACAGCTGCCTCCTTCCATTAAGGCCCTTCCTGACCTCATCAGGGGGTTGTTACCTTCATTCCTCCCCTGGGACTAACAGTGTGCGGGCTAGTTTTTAATTGCTTGTCTAGCACTTAGCCCAGTGTGCTCAGAGCATGCCACCACCAACGCTATCTAATCATTCCTTCACACACAAGGCAGCAGGTCAAGAGACTCAGCCCCAGGACCATGAGCCGAGGGAGCCTGGGCAGGTCGCTTCATCCGCGAGTGCTCTAGGCAGCCAGCTAAGGAGCGCGTGATTATTTTTACTGTCAGGATGTAGTTGTTTAGTCCTGTCTAACTCTCCATGACCTCATTTGGGGTTTTCTTGGCAAAGATACTGAAGTGGTCTGCCATTTCCTTCTCCAGCTCTAAAAAATGAGAAAACTCAGGCCAACAGGGTTAATTGTGTGTTTGGGTTTTTTTGTTTGTTGTTTTTTTAAACCCTCCCCTCCCCTCATGGAGTCAATACTGTGTATTGGCAGAAGAGCTGTAAGGGCTAGGCAATGGGGGTTAGGTGACTTGCCCAGGGTCACAAAACTGGGAAGTGCCTGAGGCCAGATTTGAACCTAGGACCTCCCATCTCTAGGCCTGGCTCTCAATCCAGGCCAACAGGGTTAATGACTTACTCAGAGTCCCACAACTAGAAAGCATCTGAGGCTGCATTTAAATGCAAGACTTCCTGAGTCCAAGCCTAGAGATATGTCCACCAAACCACTGGGCTGCCTCTAACTCCTAGAGGGAGTGTTCCCCCTAGAAAGTTCCCAATATCAGTAAGATCAAGGGTCTTGCCTTTCTGCCTAGGTCCTTTTCTGCCAGATTCCATGTTGTTTCTTGCTAAATAGAATGGAATCTCCCCGGGGGCAGGGGCTGATTTGTTTCTGTCTCTGAATCCCCAAATGAAGGACAGTGTCTAACATAAAGCATATTATCAATAAAGATTTGCTTAATTGCATCAAATTTAAGAAAAAACCCTTTTCAGCCACCAGGAAAAGCCTCTCCCACCTCATAGGCATCAAGAAGTCAAAACTACCAACTGGTGGCACAGTGGGTAGAGCTTCAACCCTGGAATCAGGAAGACCTGAGTTCAAATCCAGCCTCAAATACTTCCTAATTGTGAAATTCTGGGTAAATCATTGAACTTCTCTTCAGTGGTAAAATGGAGATGATAATAAGACTTTGGGGCTCAAGGCTATTTGGAGAAGAAAATGGGACATTTGTAAATCATCAAGCACACCAGAAACACTCTGGTGATGGTGATTATGGTGATCTTGATGTTACTCTGAGATAAAGAAGGCTCCCTGATAAGGAGAGCAGCAAAACAGGGTGAAATCTAGATCCCCAAAGTCTGAGGGTGAAGCAAACCTTGACAGAGGGGGTGGTATCCAACAGGGGCAGAAGGTGGACAAGTTTTCTAACCGAATTTGTTGGGGGTGAAAGAGGAGAGGCCTGGAGGAGCTCTGCCATCTTTCTCCTACCTCTTTAGAGTGAAGCAGGGGTGGGGAGTGGAGCCTCCTGAGAAGAGAAGGGAGCCCCAGAATGGCTCTAGGCAGATGGATTAGTTGGGATCTCCTATGACCACCACGCAAAGCCCCTTTCCTTAAGAAATAATATAGAATAGTACAAGGGCAGAGACACTATGAGGAGTCATTGCTCTGCAGAAGCAGGAGATTCTGACCTTGAACCCACATTGTGTTTCTATATGAAGCAACAGAGGCCAGGCTGGCTTGGGAACCAAGAAGACCTGGATTTGAATTCTCCCTATTATTTTTTGTCCGTTCTTGAGTTTCAAACTGGACCAATGTCACCACAGGGTGAGATCTTGACTTGCTGATGAACTGGATTGAAATGAGGCAGAGTTGCACAAAGTTATCAGCCTCTTTTCCAGAATCATCCATGTCTAGTGGCAAGACAAAAACCAGGATGACTGATGGCTGAGGAGCTGGTAGACGACCTCAGCATCTTCCATGTCCGACCAAGTTCTAAGAGCTCCACAGCTCCAGCTTCAGGCACCTTCATGGCCCTTAGTACAAACTGTTCTCATTCACCCGCTCCTAGGTAGAAGTCTTCACATGCCTGAGGTAGACACCTCATAACCTACGGTTGAGCCTGAGGCCTGTCAGTTACCCAAGATGGTTTACCAGGGCGTATCCGCTGCCAGTGCTACAGAGAAAGCAGGGTGCCAGGCAGGCACCAAAGGGGGATGAATAGCCCCAAGACGGGCTCAGCGGCTCTCTCACTAGAGGGGCTGGTGCTCCTGGAACACCCCCATCCTTCCCTCCCTGTGTTAGATATTGGTAAGAGTTCATCAATACCTCAGGGCCTCTGACAATCCTCAAAGGCTCTACAATGGCTAATGGGGGGCTGACCCGCACAGGGACAATGGCTCCTCACGGGGTGTCCCACACAAGCTCTTCCTTCCAGACTCACTGGACCTGACTCCCTTTCCCAGATTTTATGCGGAGGTCTGGCCAAGCCCCTGGATGTTCCTCCCACACAGGCTGTCCCCAAGCCTAGAACCTACTCTCCACTGCACTTAGAGTCCTTAGCTTCCCTCAAGGTGCAGCTTGAGCATCAGAAACCATCCTGTCCTTTCCTACTGTCTAGCTGCCCGCCCCTCTCTGACACCTAGCCCTTGCCTCCAGCCTCCACAGGAGGAAACGCTCACAATCGTCGGGAAGACTGAAGAGCCTATGTCTGGACACTGCCTAATAGAGGGCCCCTCTCCTCAAGCTCGGACACTTCCCATCCGAAGGCCCCTCCCGGCCCTGACATCCTTCGTTCTACGTTCTAGCCCCCCCAGTTCTGACATTCCCAGTTCTAAGCTCCGACATCCCCTGTTCTAAGGTCCCTCCCGGCCCTGACATCCCACGTTCTAGGTTCTAGCCCTCGCTCCCCACTCCATGTTCTAGGTGCCCGGCCCAGCCTCACCTCCGTCTGAATCACGTCATAGAAATCCCGGCGAAAGTCAGTCACAAACATGGTGCGGGCGAAGGGACCGAGGGCTCCACAGAAGCTGATTCAGACTCAGCCTCAACCTCAGACCCAGACTCGGAACCAGACTCGGAACCAGACTCGGACCCGGATCCAGGCTGGGAGTAGCAGCTGGAGTCAGAGGGTACTCAACACTCGCGCCAAAATCGTCTTCCTCCCATTGGCTGCAGGCCGCTAACCAATCACTGCTGATACCGGAGAGGTTCTTCAATTCTGATTGGAAAAGCATGGGGAGGCGGGCCTTAACGTCCAGCCAATGGCCATTTAGATTAGCCTTCTTCACGGTCTAGCCGACCACGCCCCTCTCCGAGACAATTCATCTCCCTTGTCCTTGTTTTGTTTTGTGTACACTCATGCCGGAAGTTCACTCTCATCCCGGAAGTTAGACGCCATCTTTATTTTGGGCAAACAATCTGATTTCCTGAGGATTTTACCACAGAAGAAACTGTACTTCGAACCACGCCCCCTTCAGAAAAAGCGACAAAAGCCATGGCAGTCGTGTCCAGTCAAAACTTTTTTCAACTTAATCTCTTCTGTCACCTATGTCCTGTTTTCGAAAGCAGGAGTCGCCCTTCACTTCCGCCCAAGTTCACAATGAAGACGACTTAGAGTCGCTTAGCCTTCTGGATAATGTAGTCTTTAGTGAGAGAATGGGAACTACCATAGCAGCCGTTGTAGGGGAAAATGTAGTTAAATAGAAGCCCAAGTCTTAAGTCTAAACAAAACTGTGGTCTTTCCTAGGTGTCAAGCGAAAGTATCGTTTCTGTTAACGTGACCATAGGGAATGGGGTACGTTTGGCTGGATCTGCGACCCTTGTACCGCAGTTCCCTTTCCGGTCACTCCCCCCAGCCCGGCTACAGATGAGTCACTTCCGGCGGGCGCTGCGCAGGCGCGGCTCCGCTAGGGTCCTGGGCTGGTCACTGGCTCTCAAGCTTAGCCGGTTGTGTTCTCCTCAGGAGCCCTAGGCGCCTGGGACCGTCTCCCGCCATGGTAAGCGTCCCCAGTCCACCTCTGCCGCCCGGGGCCTCGGCTAGCCGGTGCCCGGACCCCGCCGGGGCGCGCGGCCTGAGTCACCAGGCTCAAAGCCACCGGACTGGGGCGGGACGGGATAGTGCGAGTGACGACGGCCCCTGCGGGGAGCCCGGGCCTGGTGCGGCTGGCATCAGCTTTCAAGGCTTCGTGGCTCCCTGCGGGCCAGGCGCCCCGCCGCGCCCCCTAGGCCGGAAGTCTTTCGGGGGAGGGGGGAAGTCCAGGTCCTTTGCCGCCCACTCTGCCTCAGTTTCCTCGCCGGGCTCGGGCCCACTTACTGCCCCTCCAAAGATGCCTGGGGCCATGAAACCTCGGGCTGACCTAGCTGCGTCACCCTGACCCAGTCACTGTCCTCCGCCTGCCTCAGTTTTCCCCGCTGGAAAAGGGGCGACTGTGATCGGTGGGGGAGAAAACTGGCCCTTCATTGGGGTTGTTGGGAGGTTTCATGGAGTCCCCCTAGCAAGTCTGGTGCCCCTTCCCCTCCTAACCCTTCAGGGCTGCGGGTTCAAATTCTGCAGGGGGCTTGGCAACCCAGAAGGTGCTTAATCAATGCTTGTCGATTGATCAGTGATTGCTAAGGTCTCTCTTCCCAAACCTTAATGAAAGGCACTGTTGCCCCTCCCCTAGCTTTGATTCCTTTGGGGTCCCCTCCCTCCAGTGAGGGCCTCCCAGGCAGCTTCCTGGTCCTCAGGCCCTGAACTTGACTTGGATTAAATGATTGAAATGACCCTATTCCAGCCAACTGCCCAGAGAGCAAATGGCTTGACCCTGCAGGAAGGGAGCTAAATCCAGGTCCTCTGGTTCCTCCTCTTCACTAGAGTTTTCCTTCCCTGTTTGCAGAATCCCAGAATCCCAGGACCTGGAGCTTGGGCTCTTGGGAGGCTCAGAGAGGCTAGGGGCTGTCACCCATCTTGAAGCAGGGGAAGGCGAGAGGCCCAGGCTCTCTGCCCACTGCCTTCTTGGGGTCACCTGGCTAGGACACTTACTGGCTCAGCCCAGGGATGGGCAGCTCACTCTCCACTGCCTGAGTGACTGCCTCAGACTCCTTGTGGCTTCTCTGAGGGTTCCAGGGCTTCCTTCATGGTCTTTCACAAGGTCACTAACTTCCCAAGCCTCAGTTTGTACATCTGTAGAATGAAGATGGCAGTAGGTGTCCCCCACTTCAGTGGTCATGAGGGAACCTTCCAGGTGTAGGAATGTGAGTTGGCACCCAGCAGGGACCAAGGCAAAATGCCAGCTTTCAGCTCTTCTTGGGTCACCACTGGATCTGGTGCCTACCACACTCTCCAAGAGACAGGCATGTGTGCCCTGATTCTCTCCCCCACAGGGTGCCTCCTTGGGAAAAGGGCAGCTGGTGAATAAGTGCCAAGGCCCAGGCAGGAGCCAGGCTCACATATTTTCCAGAAGGAGTCGGACATTCCAGTGGAGAACGTGGAAAGGGCTCTTCAAGCCAATGGAATCCTTTCCTAGAGGGAAAGTGCTGGCCAGTGGGGAAAAAAGAGACAGATTCAGGCCCACTGCCTTTGGGCTTCATCGTCTCCTCCCCAAAATGAGTGGCTCAGACACAATCAGGGTTTCTTAGCACCCGGATTAGTCAGGGTCACAACAGCCCCTCCCCTAGTTGGTCTGGCCCCCAGGCCCAGTCAAGAGGAGCCCTCCTCCCTCCTGGCCTTCTGTAATCACTGTGGGCCCTTGCCTAAGAAGAGTGGTCATCCCCTTCTCCCACTCCTGCTTTTCCTCTGGTCGTTTAATAGGCTCTTATGTGTGTCTAGCACTGGGCTAAGGACTCTCCATAACTCCACTGGGGGTTTTGGCAGAGACACTGGAACGGTTGGCCATTCCCTTCTCTAGCTCATTTGGCATATGAGGAAACCGAGGCAAACTGGGTGATGTGACTTGCCCAGGGTCACACAGCCAGTGTCGAAGGCCAGGCTGAACTCCAGAAGCTGAGTTCCTGACTCTGGCCTAGTACTCTGCCCACTGTGCCACCTCACTGTCCAACTACAACGATAGAACTGAAACCATGTGTGGTTGGTTGACACTTGGTGGTTGGGCAGGAGGGTCTGTAGAGACCAGGGTATGGACAGAGAACCTTGTGGAGGCTGGGGGATCTCCAGTGCTAGAAGCACTCATTGAGGGTTCATGTAGTGTGGCCTTGAGCCATCATCTCCCTCCAGCAGGTCCAGGAGAAGCAGCTCTCAGGAAACACTTGAAGAACATTGTGGACGGTCAACCGCTGACTGGAGGGGCTGTCTGAGCTGGGCTCCGTGCCCCACCCCCCCAAAGTCACCCGGCACTTCCCTCAAAGTTCCTACGGCAGTAGGGCAGCTGTGCCCTCCTTTTCACAAGCAGGTCACTGATGCTCAGCCAGGCCAAGGATTTCTCACATTTCCTGAGCTAGAAAGTGGCAAAGGCTCTATTTAGAGACAGAGACTTGTGACTCACTTCAGGGTCTCTCTCTTCCCCTTACCGGAGGCCTCAGTTGATTAGAATTTCCCTTTCACACTTACCTTTAAAGAGCACATGTTGCTAGGAATTCCCTCTAAAAGCAAACCCTAGAGTGGCAGCTGGGTGGTTCAATGGATCAAGAGTCAAGTCTAAAGACAAGTCCTGGGTTCAAATCTGGCCTCAGACACTTCCTAGCTGTGTGCCCCTGGGCAAGTCACTTGACCCCCATTGCCTACCCTTACTACTCTTCTGCCTTAGAACCACTACAGGTTTGATTCTAAGACAGAAGATGAGGGTTTAAAAGAAAAGAAACCCAAAAGAGTTGTCATCCCACATCTCTGTGTGCAAAGGGTCCAAGGGCCTTGCTCTCTTGCCACAGAAGAATCCAGGTGCTTGGTGCTCCAGCCAGGACAGGACAAATGCCAGTTAGCACCACAGGGTGGAACACAAAGGGGTTCTGGAATCCCCCACGCCCATCCACAGACATGCCAAACCGGAGCAGTCACGTTAATCCGGTTTTTATCTTTGTTCACCCTTTCTGACTTTCAGCTGCTGAGTCGTGTGGACTTGACGATATGCCTTACACAAGTCTCTCTTTTTTTCCTCCAGTTCTCTTTCAATATGTTTGATCATCCCATCCCCCGCGTTTTCCAGAACCGCTTCTCCACCCAGTATCGTTGCTTCTCAGTGTCCATGCTTGCAGGACCTAATGACAGGTCAGATGTGGAGAAAGGAGGGAAGAGTATGTGCTTGTTTTTATTTTGACTAATCACTTTTTCTGGCCCATAAACTGATATTTTTAATAACCCCCAAAGTTAACTGTTTGTGCATCCAGGCAGCCCGACCATGGGTTTGAATGAAAAGTCTTTGTTGTCCCAGTTGATAAAAAGTACGGTCGGTCGTGAATGTCTGATCCGACTGGAAGCTTGAACTGCTCATTATAGCCAACAGACTAAGCACCTCCCCAGAGTAGGCTGTACAGTAAAAATCTTTGAGGCAGAAATTCTGTCTTGCCATCCTGAATTGTTTTGTTAAACAAAGTTTAGTGTAGCAAATAGAAACCCCACTTGTTTGGATGTTGTCCTTTTAAAAAAACCTTTCTCCTGTTCTCTCTGCAGTAATTATGCCACCCTCGGCCCTGGATCAACTTAGTAAGTATTTTCTCAATTATCTGATGATTCAGTAACAAACATTGGCTGCCCTGCAGTGTGCCAAGCTGTTGGACATCCTGGGTTTGGGGTCAGGGACTTGGCTTCGCAGCCCAGCGTTAACCCTTAGCATCCTCCAGGCAGGTCACAAGGCCCCCTGAGCCTGTAACAGGAGAGGGTCACACTTGAGTTCCACAGCCCTTCCGTCTCAACAGCTCGTTTTTCTGTATGGTGCCTGCCCACTTACCAACAGCGGCCATCATTATCCCCGTTCTGCCTACAGCCAAACTGAGGCTCAGGGGAAACTATAATCATAGATTTCAGATGGAGTCAGACCCGGCCCTTTGCCCTGGTCCTCTCCCATCTCAAGGCCCCAGGAAAGCTTGGGGTTTCAGAGTCATTCCTTGACCTCAGTCTCACTGGAAAAATAAGACCTACAGACCTGAAATAGGGAACAGCAGCCCACGCTGAGCTGTGCGGCCCAGACTTTGTGATGTAGCAGTTCAGAGAAGGGAGAGATCAATGGGTTCTCCACTGGCTGCTCAAGGGGTCAGAGTACTGGAGTTGGATGGAAAGGACGGGGGAGGAGAGGCCCCCTTGTGCCAGCTTCAGCAGACATAGAGAAAGCCATGTAGCATTAGTATTTGCCAGAGCTCATGTCTTCTCCCCCACCAGAGGCAGTTGATTCCTTTTGAACCTTAGAATGAACCTGAATCCTATGGAGATGTGGCCGTGCTCAGCTCTATTTTGGAAGGTGTATTTAAAAGGGGGAAAGATTTGGTGTGACTTAGAGAAACTGGTTCATCCTGGCTCTGTACTACCCTCAAGAAAGTAGGGACAGCACTGGTGGACTTTCTCCACCAGGATTACAAAACGGATTCAGATGGAATCCTGGCCCCTAGCAAGAATAAATGAATGAGTAAACAAGCAGTCAAGATCTTGGTAATGAGGCATTAATAGAAAAGTAAAGATAGTCTCTGCCCTCAACAAATTCTGTGTCTATAGAGAAAGGAGACGAGATTGATATGCCCCATCCAGGAACAGTGTGGTGTGTTGATTTGATCATGGATCGTGGTTCCAGAATGGTGAGGGAAGCCAAGGCTCGGAAAGAGACAGCCAGAGAGTAGGGAGTGCCTGGCTGTCTTCATAGGCTCCACCTGAGAAGCCCCAGAGGTATCCCCTCATGTTGAGATGAGACCAGAGTGCAGTGAGGCCCCAGGACCTGTTCACATGGGCTTCTCCCAGCAGCCTGGTGCATATGTGATGTAACAGAGTGAGGAAGCAGGCCCAGAGCATTAGTATCATCCTCGGGTGCCCAAAGAATGGGCTTGGAGGCCAGCCATTGTGTACCTGTCCAGCATGTCTCCTGGATGTCGGGAGATGTGCTCTCTGCACACTGATCCTGGGAGAGTGGTTTTTACCTCAGCATCCCTGACAGAGAATAAGCCCAGCTGTGTCCAATGCCCAGTGCTGGAGGGACGATGGGGGGTCCCTGATGGACACAAAGGGACTGGACACTTGAGTCTGGGGATGGGACGCATGGTGGTCAGGAGTGAGGGGAAGTGAACCCTCTTGGGAATGGCTGTTTCTCTTCTCTAACCTCAGTAAAAGGAAATGGATGGGAATAGAAGTTAAAGGGAGCTGGGGTGATGTGATGGGACTGGACAGGGACATTTCCTGTGGGAGAGGATTGGGGTGACCTTGGCTGACAGACACTGGCCCCTCTGGCGCCCCCAGAATCTCTCTCTTAAGCAGCCTTCTTTTCTTCTAGGTCGACTTAATATCACCTATCCCATGCTGTTCAAGCTGACCAATAAAAACTCAGACAGGATGACCCACTGTGGCGTGTTGGAGTTTGTGGCAGACGAGGGTATTTGTTACCTGCCCCACTGGGTGAGTATTTCAAGGCTGACCCACAATGCACTGGGTCTGACTCAGATGGTATCTGTAGGGTATGACCCGAGTAATGTGTAGATGACCTGAAGCTGTTTGCCATCTTGGGTAAAGAATCAGGTGAAATCCCTGCACATTTGCAGGTGGCCCAGAGCTAAGTGGGAAAGCCCCCACTGGGGACAAGAGATCTAGATCAGTCTCACAAGATGAAATGGAAACGATTTTACAAGATTAATTCATTTAAGCCAATGAAAAGAGCTCCTAGGCCAGAGGGAGTCAGTTAAATGAGGCCAAATCAAGTAGGAAACAAGATTAGGGAGCCAAGAGGATCTCTGTGAAGTCATTGGAGGGCAGGGCGGTACTGAACTGCAGCTCCACAGAAATCCTCAGTCACGGAGCCAGCAGAGAAAAGGCATTGAGAGAGGCCTTGTGCCCACTCCGGGAAAGCTCCCTCGGCCTGGCCTGGTCCCATCTGGAGTGTGGCCCATTTTAGAAAGAACGTGGTCCGGAGAGCATCCTCAGGCAGCCAGGGGATTCAGGGCCTAGAGAGTGAGCCTTCAGAGCCTCATTTGAGGGAACATGGGAGACCTATGTGGCAGGTGTCTTCAGGTGTTTGAGGGGCTCTCCTGTGGAGAAGATTGGGCAAGGGAAGGGGAAGCTTGTTCTGCTTGTCCTCTGTACACAGAACCAAGACCAACAGGTAGGAAGTGCAGATGGGTAAATTCACACTCGGCACCTGTGAAAACAACTTTGAACATTCATTTCTTAAAATTTCGAGTTCCATATTTTTGTCCTTCCCCTCCCACCTCCTTGAGAAGGGAGGCAATTTGACATAGATTATACACACACAGTTGTGCAGAACATTTCCCCGTTAGCCACAGATGGAAAAAAAGGATTAAGCAAGTAAAAATATTTTGGTCTGCTTTCCAACTTATTCCTTCTCTGGAGGGGAGCATTTTCAGCTGACAGAGTGACTTGCCTCTCATGAGGTCTCAGTTTTCTCACCTGCTTGGATCCTTCTTAGAATGCTGGGCATCATCCAGCCTTAGTCCAGCCCTCTCTTTTTGTGGGTGGGGACAGACCGCTAAGACCTGGTTGGGGACTTGCCCAGGATTGCCTGGGAACCAAAGAGCAGAGCCTGAATGAGAAACCTTGCCAAGCCCAGGGCCCTTTTCTGGACACTCTGACTTCTGGCTTCATTGGTTGAGGCGTCCCCTCTCCCAGGGAGGAGGATCGGTGCTTTCTCTGTACCTGAGGGACTGCAGTAGAAGGCCTTTGCCCAGGCTTCCCCAGCCAGCGAGGGCAGAGGCAGGACTCTTTCCCCAGGCCTCGGGGTCTCAGAGAGCAGCTCCTTGTGCCCCTTGAGATAGGGGCAGCACACGGATCTGCACCAGTCAGAAGAGACGGTCCCGTGCTGTGGCCCCAGGAACCATCCTGCTTCTACCTCCTTTTACAGATGATGCAGAATCTGCTTCTGGAAGAGGGGGGCCTGGTGCAAGTAGAGAGCGTCAACCTGCAAGTGGCGACTTACTCCAAATTCCAGCCCCAGAGTCCGGATTTCCTGGACATCACCAACCCTAAGGCAGTGTATCCTTTGGGAGCCCAGGCATGCTTGCTTTTGTCATTCCTTCTTATTGTGGACTTGTTTTCCCATCACCTTCCCTCCTTCTAGCCTATTCACTGAGCCTTCCCCGCTAATGGAGAGGAAAAGCAGTGACCTCAAGTATCTGTCAGAAGGCTTTTGCAGCCGGTATAGATATGCCCTGTAGGCAGTGGCATTGAGCCCTATAGGCTGAGGTAGAAGGGCTGGACATTCTGGGGGTCTCGGCTCGGATAGGCCTGCTGTCCACCCACCTACCCTGAAGCCCCAGAACATGTGAGGGAGGAAGGCAGAAACTGTCTCAGGGCTGGGGCGGGCTCTAGTTAGTTCCTGGGCAGGAGATCAAATTCCCAGTACAATTCTGTAGCAAGCTTAAGTGGTCACTACAGGGTAAGGAGCCCCAAGGTCAGGGCCGTGGGGCCAAAGAAGGAGGAGAATTTCCCCTGTCCCTAGGGAGCTCCTCCAGGATTCTGCATTCTCTGCTTTGGATAAATGAGTATCTTGATTGCTCAGGGAGAAAATGGGGCAGCCCTGGGGCCAGCTAGGTTCTTGGGAAGGAGAACCCCAAAGCCTCCCCTCAAAGGCTCCACGGGTTGATGGCTTGGGTTCGAGTTGGTGTCTGCAGTATCCGTGGCCCCTAGCACTAATCCATTTCTAGGAGCACTGCTAGCCTGCCCCTGGAAATGCTGGGTAGTTTGTCCACATAATCCCACTATTTGGTGTGGAAACGCCCTTGATTGTTAGCATTGGTGACAATCTAGTGAGAAATAGCTGGAGAAACGCTGTTCTTTGTCCTCAGTGCCTAGGGGCTATGCACAAAGGCCTGCCTAGGGGCTATGCACAAAGGCCGGTTTCAGAATATAGTTAAGTGTTAGCAAAAACCCGGCCACAAGTTAAAAGGTGTTCTGAAACCAATGATATAACAGAGCTAAGAAGGGGTCCGTAGTCTTGACGGTGGCCCAATTAACCCAGAAGACAGTGCCACTAATCAGGCTGAGGAACTGGGGCTCTAAGCCAGCTTTCCCAGCTCCTCTTCTCATCTCCTTTAGCCAAACCGGAGGACTCCCCATCCCGTCTCTAGTTTCTGTGCCTTTCCCTGCACCCTCTCCATGCTAGGAACAGGCCTGCTCTCTTTGCCCCGTTCCCACCTTCAAGGCCTGTCTCCTCTGAAGACACTCTGGGTCCTGGCGAGCATCTTCACCATGTACGCATCCAGACAGATGGTTCACTCCTTCAGAACAGGGGCTAGAGTAACCCAGATCGAGTTAATTCCTTTATTGCCCACAGTGAGGCAGAAAGAAAAGTCCATGTTGGTCCTCCCATGATCTCTACATCTGGCCATTCTGGGCACTTTTTGATTGGGATGGGGCTGTGGGATTCCCAATCCCTTTCACGAGTTGTTTCCACCTCTTGCCATGTTGCTTTGACACTGTCTACAGATTGGAAAATGCTTTGAGAAACTTTGCTTGTCTGACCACTGGGGATGTGATTGCCATCAACTACAATGAAAAGGTGAGTCTCAGGGTTGGGGGGCAGTGAACATGGTTCCCAGCATCCACTGGGCACGGGCCAATTCAGCTGCTGTTTGTTTTAAGCTTAAATCTCATGTGACTGACTACAGGATGGGCAGTGAGGGGAAAAGGGGTGGGGGGGGACGGGACATGCCCCTCATTCATTATTGGAGGGGTCTTCAGCACAGATCTATAGGCAGAGCTTTCCTGGCCTGTTACCACCCCCTACTTGGCACCTGTGAGTGATTTTTCTCAGATGTGCCCAGGTTCTTCTTTTTAAATAAAAACCCTTTACCTTCCTTCTTAGAATCAATATTGCATATTGATTCAAAGGCAGAAGAGTGGGAAGGGCTAACCAGTAGAGGTTAGGTGACTTATCTGGGGTCACACAGCTAGGAAATGTCGAGGGCCAGATTCAAACCCAGGACCTCCTGTCTCTGGGCCTGGCTTTCCATCCACTGAGCCATGGAGCTGCCCGCCTCAAGTTCATTCTTAGAAGGCTGCATTTCTCTCTTCTGTAGCTTCTGGGTCTAAGGTTAAAGATGGGTGGCAAAGCCCCCCTGTACTATGTGTTCTCTTCTCATGCCTTCCTGATGGCCTAGAGGTGACTCCCAAAGCAGCCAGGATCCAGGAGCAGCCACGAGCTTGGCTGTTGTTGAGTGTCTGCTTCTCCCAGGCTAAAGAAACTTGACCCCAGAACCCAGAAGGCAGGCAATGAGATTCTGTTACAAATCCTCAGAAAACCGCAGGCCTTGGACAGTGAGCTCTGAATGTGACCGGCCGCTCTTCCCTGATTTCCATCAAACACACGTACATGTACACACACCTCAGGGTCCTAAGCAACCCCTTTTTGAAAATCAGAACCTTCAAAGCTGTCTATTTCAGCCTTCTGAAAGAATTTTTTTAAAATATATTTGTCATGCCAATTGGAGGCAGCTCATTGGTACTGTGGATAAGAGTACTGGGCTGAGAGACAGGAGGACCTGAATTCAAATATGACCTCTGACACTTATTAGCTGTGTGCCCCTGGGCAAGTCATTACACCTGGATGCTTCAATTTCCCCAGCTCTAGAATGGGACTTAGAGCACCTGCCTCCAAGGCTGTTGTGAGAATCAGATGAGATGATGATTGTAAAGGCCCTGGCACATAAATGCTTTTTTCCTTCCCATTTGAAGAATACTTCCACTTTGGGCATTGATTAAATGACTACATTAGTAAAAATCAGACTAATACTTCTCTGCGCAATGGGAGGTTGAACTAAATGTTGGTGTGGTTAGAGAGGTGGTCAGAAGACGGAGCTCAAATTGTGCCATTGCCAGTCTATGCCCATGGGCAGGCCACTCAGTTACCTCCTCTTTAAAATGAAGAAGTTAGTCTAGAGTTCTTCATGCTTGTGTGCACGATCCCTTGGGCAGCCTGGGGGATGTCTGTAGACCCCTTCTCAGAATCATGTTTTTAAATACACAATGTAAAATATGTAAGATTACAAAGGAAACTTAATTTTACAGTTATAGACCTTTTTTTTTTTTTTCCAAAACAAGTTCATGAGGGGGCAGTGGGGCGGCTCTGTGGATTGAGAGCCAGGCCTAGAGACGGGAGGTCCTGGGTTCAAAACTGGCCTCAGACCCTTCCTAGCAGTGTGATCCTAAGCAAGTCACTTAACCCCCATTGCCTAGCCCTTACTGCTCTTCTGCCTTAGAACCAATACACAGTGTTGATTCTATGGCGGAAGATAAGGGTTTAAAAAAAAAAAAGGTTCATGAGCCCTAGGTTAAGAAGCAAAATGTAAAATAAATGTTTGATTAAATTAAATTTAAAAGTTTCTGTACAAACAAAACCAATGCAACCAAAATTAGAAGGGAAGCAATAGATTGGGGGGAAATTTTTTAACAAAAACCTCTGACAAAGGTCTCATTTCTTAAATTTATAAGAAGCTAAATCAATTGTATAAGAAATCAAGCCTTTCCCCAATTGACAAATGGTAAAGGGACGTGAATAGGCAGTTTTCAGATAAAGAAATCAAAACTATCAATAAGCACATGAAAAAGGGTTCTAAATCCCTCCTAATTCGAGAAATGCAAATCAAAACAACTCTGAGGTACCACCTCACATCCAGCAGATTGTCTAACCTGACAGCAAAGGAAAATAATAAATACAGGAGGGGATGCAGCAAAATTGGGACACTAATGCATTACTGATGGAGTTGTGAATTAATCCAGCCATTCTGGAAGACAATTTGGAATTATGCCCAAAGGGCTTTAAAAGACTGTCTGCCCTTCGATCCAGCCATAACACTGCTGAGTTTGTATCCCAAAGAGATGATAAGGAAAAAGACTTGTACAAAAATATTTATAGCTGCACTCTTTGTGGTGGCAAAAAATTGGAAAATGAGGGGGTGTCCATTGAATGGGGAACGGCTGAACAAATTGTGGTATCTGATGGGGATGGAATACTATTGGGCTGAAAGGAATCATGAATTGGAGGCTTTCCATATGAACTGCAGAGTGAAATGAGCAGAACCAGGAGAACATTATACACAGAAAGTAAAACACTGTGGAACAATCCAGTGGAATGGACTTTGCTACTAGTAGCAATGCAACAAGCCAGGACACTCCTGAAGGTCTTATTGGAAAGAATGCTATCCACATTGAGAGAAAGAACTGTGGGAGTAGAGATGCACAAGAAAAACATATGACATCACTTACCACATGTACATATGGGGATGTGATTTGGGGTTTAGCCTTTCAAAGATCGCTCGGTAGCAAAAATGAATATTATGGAAATAGGCATCAAGTGATAACATTTTTTCAACCCAGTGGAATTGCTTGTCGGCTCTGGGAGAGGGGAGGGAGAGAAAATGAATCATGGAAACATGGAAAAATATTTAAAAATAAATAAATGTATTTTTAAAAAGAAGCAGCAGCAGCCCTGGTGTAGATGCCCTCTAAGGCCCCTTCTGAATTCCTGTAACCCCATGATTTCTTGGGTACCTCCAACCCCTAGAGAAGAAGATAACTGAGAGAAGCAGAAAGTAACATCACCAATGTAAAAAAGAAAGAACGAGTGAACTTGTGCCTCATCCAGGGCCCAGAGTTAAGAGTCACCATTTGGGCGGGGGTATCATTGGCACCTGATGTTAACTAGGTATATGCTGACCTCGCTCGTTTTTTATTATGTCCTGGATTTAGAATTTGAGATCTAGAGTTCAAATCCCACTTCCAAAATTTATTTCCTTTGTGACCTTGGGGAAAGCTCTGTGAGCCTCAGTTTACTCATTTCTAAAATTAAAAGCTCCAGGTTTAAATGATCTCCAGGTTCTCTTCCAGCTCTCAGTGCTGGACCTTCCTTTGGTTTCTGACAGTAATCCCGGTGACATTTTTGCTCTTACACAGATCTATGAACTTCGGGTGATGGAGACAAAACCAGATAAAGCTGTGTCTATTATAGAATGTGACATGAACGTAAGTGCTTCGTCCAAGAGGAAAGTTACAACGTAGTCTCGTAGACATCCTCTTTGGGGCGAGGGAGGGAATGGAGTTTTATTTGAGGAGCTAGTAAGAGGGTCTCGGAAAAAGAACCGGACAAGCCGTTCTGGGCTTCCTGTCTGGCCCTAACACACTGTTCCTCTTTGGGAAGGACATTGAAAGCCAGTACGACACCAAGTCTTAGAACAGTGAGGGTGAGGGGATCGTGGGGTCCTGTTGCATCACATCACCCAGCCAAGACTTTGGTAAAGACTCCTTCATCTGGATGTCCCTTTCTTTTGTGGTGGCATCCTGGTGGCCAGTCAGATGGGATGTTTAGAGCCAAAGCTGCGTCTTGTCACCTGTCGGTGGTCAGGCTGCAGGAAGGAAGGCTTTCAGAATTCTTCGGCCCCAAACTGATTCTTATGATCAGCAAAATGAAACAGGCTTGTCTTTGTTGTCCTTCGAGTTCAGTTCTGGTGACAAATGGACCACTACAGGCTCCCAACAAGCTTCCAGAAACATTGCAGCCTGGGGTCCCCTCAGCACTTCAGAGAAGTCACTTGGCCCCGCACCTTGAACTGTCCTAAGCCTCCAGGCTTTAGCCCGAGCCTCTGCCAGATCCTGGTGAAATCTCCTTGGGGGCAAATCAAGTTTGCATTTTGCCAGATGAGTTTAGTCTTTTGGGGAAAGGGGAATGACCTTCTGGGTTAACGAAATGAGAGAAAGTCATCCAAATCTTCCAGCCTGGGGTGAGGCTCCCCCCAGAACCCACAGAACACACCCCTCGGATAACGGGGATGTGTAAGAACCCTGGATCCCTTCGGGGGGTGGGGGGGGACCAGGAGCCTTGCTGCTCTCTGCCCATCCTGATAGTTCTGTCTCTCCAGTACCCTCTCAGAGCATCCCGCCTGGCGAGGATTAGAGCATATGTGGAAACAAAGTATGACTGTCATGAGAGAAATAAAGTGCCCCAGTGAGTCAGTGAGCAGGACGGGAGGGCTGGCAGAGGCAGCTTTAAAAACCAGCCAGGTGTTTAGTAGGCTGAGATGGAAATGAGATTATCCCTCCCCATCTTCTCCCTAATTTCTGTTGGTCTTGGGGTCAGCCCTGGAAACTCAGCGAAGCTTTGGTCCCGGGGTCATCTGTGCCACAGGCGCCAGGTGCTGTCAAAAGAGGCTGGGGGAGCCAGGAGAGACCCGTTTTAAAGATGTGCAAACTGAGGGCCGCAGACGTGCCCGTCAGGATCGGTCTTTCTCCTCTTTGGATCTACAGGTAGACTTTGACGCACCCCTGGGCTACAAAGAGCCAGAGCGACAGACTCCGCACGAGGAAACAACAGTAAGTCTGGGTGGAGGCTGCTCTTACACTGATGGGGCAGGGATGGGGGAGCACCCTGGGACCCTGCCGAAGTTTGGGCCATGTGAAAGGTGAAATGCCTGAGGAGACACCATATCGATTTATTAAGCAATGCATAGCAAGCGCCCAGCAAGTTGGGAGCAGGCCCCTCCCTCAGCTTAGGGCTTGTTCGAATTGAAAGTTAATCTGGAGGCTTCCTACCAGATTTGTGTTTATTAGGTCTCGGGTAGAGCAGGCCGAGGCTTGGTAAGATAAAAGAGCAGAGAAAGCAGCTCCAGAGAGCATTCGTTCAGAGGTGGAGGCCAAAAGCCCTTCTCTCTGCTTTCTGCCATGCTTTTCAACTCAGCTCGCTCCTCCCTCCGGGACGGTGTTGTACTGGCTCAGTTGAACTGGCAGGGACCCAGGCGTCCAGCCGTGGGACGTGCCACGGGACTCTTGTGTTCTGCCACTGGGGTGCACAGGAATCCAGGTCCCCTAAATGATTACCTGACACAGGCTGCACCTCAAATACAGGGGGGAGACAGACTTCTATGTGTTAAAAAAAGCCAAACTAATGAAAAGGAAACGATACACTGGGCCATCTGATTCCTAGGTTCCCGCGCTGGAATGAGGTTCTCTTCCAATTCCCAGAATTGAATAAGCTTTTCTCACAGAATAGATTTGGACGAGACCCATAATGAAGTCACAAGATGGGGTCAGTGTGGTTCTCCCAATGCCCACTGGGTAGGAACCATTGTTGTCCTCGTCCCCTCAATTCCCTCCATTTTCCTCAAGTTGCAGGGGTGTATTTCTTGCCGCAAGAACATTAATTGTATTGTCTTTCCTTTGTTCTCCCAGGATGTGGAAGCCGACCACAGTGGGTATGTTGGAGAGCTCGGATTCCGGGTGAGTCCCATTTTCCCCGTCTTGAAGACAAATAAGCTAGTAGAGCTCTGATCACCAGAGTGGATGAGAGGACAGCCGTGCCCCCAGGACCTCGGGCAGAGGCATAGCCCTGCCCCTTCGCAGCTCCTCTCCAAACCTCTGTTTTCTCATCTCTGAAATGATGGAGTTGGATGAGATTCCTCGAGTCCCTCCTGGCTGTGCCCTGTTGGGTCTCCAGGTCTGGTCTAGGTCCAGCCTTCTATCCAGGCCTGTGCTTTTGTGATTTGCCCTCTGGTTCTGATACGCAGGGCTGGGCAGCCCCGGCTTGCTCAGCTCTCATATTCCCTTGAGTCTTTGAGTCCGTGTTGTTTAGACTATTGGCCTGGTGCTCACACAGCCAGGCAGCTTCTCAAGGGCCTGAAAAATCAAGCCATTTGTTTAACATGTTAAAGGCAAAACAGGCAGCTAACAAACTTCAGTGGAAAAGAATCTCAGCCCCATTATGTGGTGTGGCCTAGATAAAACTGGGGGGATCCTGTGCTTAGGGTGCAGCAAGTCAGCAGGCCAGGCATCGAGTGAGGGACGTTGGGCCACAGAGCTGGAGGTTTGGGGAGCCGTGTGGTGGGACAGAGGGAGAGGGGCCTTAGCTCTGGAGTTCAATTTGGCCTCAGTCCCTTCCTAGCTATATGGCCCTGGGCAAGTCACTTCACCCTCTTTGCCTCGTTTATAAAATGAACTGGAGAAGGAAAAGGCAAACCAGAATTACTGTTTGCTAGCATCTAGATGGCACTCCTGGGTTGGTGAATGACTTTAATGTTAATGATGCTCACAACAACCCTGAGCGGTCAGTGCTCATATTATGCCCTTTACAGGTGAGGAAACTGAGGCTGAGAATAGAATTTCCAAGGACAGAAGCCGGATTTGATCTCTGGGGCTCTGTCCACTGCACCGTTCCTCAGGAGCACCTAGGCCTCCTCTAACTAGGCCCACATGATGCTATCCCCCGTCCCCTCCATCTCTGGCCACGTCTTGTCAGTTCTGCCTTCATGGCCTCGGCCTCTCCCCATTCCCACAGCAGCCAGCCTGGGGCCAAGTCTGCTCTCCTCATGTCTGGGTTATCAAAACAAGCCTGCATTGGTCTCTGCCCTCTCCCAGCATCCTTCCTGCAGCCCCCAGTTACTAGCCAGAGTCAGAGCTGTCCGTGGTTCTGCGCCACTCTGAATCTGCCCGGCTCCTTCTCACCTCTAGAATCACCTACCAACTCCTAGCATTTAACACCCTGCCCAGGCCAGCGCCAGGCTGCCCTTCTGGCTAGTGCACGGGACTCCTCTGCCTCCTCCAGACCTGTCCTCACGTCCAAGCCTTCATCTCCCTTCCTGTCCAGGCCTAAAGGCATGTCCTCCTCCCCTCAGGCACCACGACTTCCAGGCCATTCCACGCCCTCATTTCCCTGGCACAGAACCCTGAGCTCCAGCCTTAGCCTGGCATAGATGCTTAATCACTGTTGTGGATGGTTAGACTCTAACTGTTAGTAGGAGGTGGTTAACAGCCCTTTGCCTTCTAGGCTTTCTCTGGCTCTGGGAACAGATTAGACGGGAAGAAGAAAGGCATCGAGCCTAGCCCTTCCCCAATCAAGCCTGGAGACATCAAAAGGTGAGTGTGTGGGAGAGAGCAGCCCCCGAGCTGCCCACCACATCTAGGCCACCCTTGTCCTGAGCAGGCTTGGCCTTGGCTCTGGACTCAGGAATTGGGTGTCAGGCCTGTCTTGGCTTCCCCGATGGGGCAGGGTGGGTATTTTTGGCACCCCGTCACAGGTATCCCACTACAACAGCCTCAGGAGAAGAGAGGGATGGGAGATGTTCTCCCTGCTCCCAGAAAGATGAAGGCACTTCAGCCAGGGAGGTCGCAGTAGTGGGTGTCAGAGGTGGGATTTGAACCCAAGACTCCTGACCACTATGGTCAGCCAGCCCAGATTGTCCACACTAGCTTTATTGTTTCCCAGGAGTCAGACCATCTTGGTGTAATTATGGGAATCAGCCTCTTCCTTCCCAAGTGTGGTCTGAAACCAGATTGTTCCCCAGCCCAGGGGGCCTCCCATGCTTGCACGCGCACACACACACACACACACACACACACACACACACACACGCGCGCACAGATTGGAGGAGGCCCTGGGGCTGGGGCACCAGAGAGAGGGGTTGGAAGTTGTTCTTCCTCACTGTATGCTTTTTTCTCCTTTCTCCAGAGGAATTCCTAATTATGACTTTAAGCTTGGCAAGATCACTTTCATCCGAAATTCCCGCCCAATGGTCAAAAAAGTGGAAGAGGTGAGTGTTGGCGATTTTGCGGCATTCTGAGCGAATCCAAGTTTTTCTGCATTGTCTGACCAGGGCCAGAGGAAAAGGAGAACCGAATGGCTTCTTTCCCTTTCCCCTGCCCTAGCTAGCTCCCTGCTGTGGGGCCAGTATTAAGTCTTTCAACCTTACTCCAGTGTGATTAGAGTAGATGATGATCACAAGGAGGGATCTCTTTTTCAATCCATATTCTATCGCTTTTTTAGAACCTTTATCTTCTGTCTTAAAATCAATATTCCATATCAGTTCCAAGACAAGGTAAGAGCTAGGCAATGAGGGGTTAAGTGACTTGCCCAGGGTCACACAGCTAGGAGGTGTCTGAGGCCAGACTTGAACCCAGGTCCTTCCATCGCTAGGCCTGGCTTTCAATCCACCGAACCACCTCACTGCCCCTTGGGATTGATTCGAAGACAGATGGTAAGGGTTTTTAAAAAAGTACTAATGGTGGCAAGAAGTTTAGTGAAGATACATCCCTGGCCTTCGAGAGGCTTTTAGTCCAGTAAGCAGAATAGACATCCCGGCTGCCTGGGGCTGTTTGTCTTGAATTTTCAGAACCCCGCTACCCCACCCCCCCCAGTCATGGGGTTCCGTTTGAAATGGCCCAGACTCGGCCCGAGTGTGGTCTGAGTATTTCCCTGTAAGTGAGAAGCACTGCCTGCTTCTGGCCTGTTCCCCCAGAGAGAGGACTTCATCCTAGATTTAGGTCTGAGTTCTGTGAGTGAAGCATCAGGCACCCCGCTACTGGTTGGGGCGGGGGGCCCACAGAAACAAAGCTTTTTGGCTTCACGGTCCCAGAATTCCAAGGGGAAGCAGGACCTCGGAGGCCATCTAGCCCTGCCAGTCTGTGCCTGAATGGGTCCCCTGTGACATGCTCCAGCTCTCGGTGAAGGGACACTCCCTAAGTCTCACTTGGGGTCTAGCTCGAAATGTTGGGAAGGATTTTCCTGATCCCAGATTTAGCCCCTCCATCACTCCTTGTTTATCTGCCAGGTCCAAGCAGAGCACCTCTGACAGCCCTTCCCGTCTGGCCGATTCCCTCAAGACTCTCCCCTCCCCCAGGGGGCAGCTGGGTAGCTCAGTGGATTGAGAGCCAGGCCTAGAGACAGGAGGTCCTGGGTTCGAATTTGGCCTCAGACACTTCCCAGCTGGGTGACCCTGGGCAAGTCACTTGACCCCCATTGCCCACCCTTACCACTCTTCTGCCTTGGAGCCAATACACAGAAGTTAAGGGTTTAAAAAAAAAAAAAAACTCTCCCCACCCACCTGTTGGTCTCCTGCCCATCTCAGTGACCTCCCCGTGATGCTCTGAAACTTAGAATGGCATTCCTAGAAGGGGCGTCCAGGGCACCTGGAGACAAATGTTTGGAGGCGGGGCCACAGCAGGAATTTGTTTTGCTTGACGAAGGGCTTTGCTTTCCTTCTTCTGTGTCAGGAGGTGCAAGAGAGAGAAAACTGATTTTCATTCATTAGAAAAGTCATTTTTTTCAGAATCTGGCCCTGATCCATGCGGTCTGCCTGCACTCGTCGAGCAGGGCTGCTGCCTCCTCCTTCCCGGGGGCCCAAATCTCCTCCGAATTCTTCGGCTCCCTCCGTCCCCATACCTAGTGTCTGGTGTCTAGTAAATCCTTGAGGGCTGGGTTTGTGGCGCTTTTTAACGTGTATCTCCTTCCCCTCGATCAGACCTGGGAAATGGTGGTCAAATTGAGGGTATCACGGAGAGAAACAAAGCTAGTGGGCGTGCTCAGGTGGCCCCGGAGCTGGAAAGCCCTGGGTTCAGGTGTGGCCCCAGGCACTTCAGAGCTGTGTGACCCTGGGCAGGTCACAACCTCTGTCGCCTTAGCCCTTACCGCCTGACCTTGGAACCAATACCCAGTACTGATTTCAAGAGAGAAGATCCGAGGTTTTAAAAAAAGCAGCTTTGAAGGGGCGAAGCTTCCCTCCTTGTCTGTACCCCCATCTTGGCTCTCAGGATTGGTCCAGGGGTACACCTAAGCCAGACGTGGGGCGCGGTACCAGTGCGGTTTGCCTTGAGGGGACTCCTTTGAGCCTGTGGTGAGGTAGACGCTGCCGCAGGCATCGGCCCCTGATTTGGGGGTTCCTGGGGGTAAAGGTGTCTGAGGAAGCCAAGCAGTGATCCTTTCTCTTCCCTTTAGGATGAAGCTGGAGGCCGATTCATTGCCTTTTCAGGAGAAGGACAGTCATTACGCAAAAAGGGAAGAAAGCCATGAGTTTGGACCGTTGGCTAATTAGAAAATAAAAGAATCTATTGCAATCTCTTGGCTTTTAGTTACTGGATTTGTCAGGGACAGAAGACGCCCAGTCACCTAGAGGACCCTCCATGGCCTGCCCTTTGTTTCCTTGAGCCTTTCTTAAGAAAAAGCTCCTCCGACTGGCACTCTGGTGCCATGAGCTGGATTTGGGGAAGGCCTGGAAGGGCCGCAGGCGAGCCCTGTGCTCCTGCTCCCAGCGGCTGGGCCTGGAGGATCCAAGTACCTTCTCTGAGCTCCACTGGCCATTTTTTGTGTCTCCCCCCCTTCACACAGCGGTCACCCCTGGATTCGGCCTCAAATTAAAGGGTTTGGTCAAGGGGGCTTTGCTTCCTCTTCCGTATCTTTTTTCTTGCTTTGTCCAAACCACAGATTGCCCAGAAAGAAGCTCATAATTGGCAAACTGTGGAGGTCAGTGTGTTCGTCCTGTTGCAAGGACTTCGTGTTTGTAAAGCCGTGAACCAGGCCGCCTGTTAGCTGTGCCCCCCCCTTGCCTCCTCCTCCTCCTCGCTGGGATGCTTCGAAGCTCTCTGGCCTCCTCAGAGGTCTAGTTCGTGCCACGTGGACAAGTCAACCACCTTATTCTGGACTCTCCAATTCTGCTCTTGGTTGGACGGGGCTTTTTCTGGCCGTGGCCCAGCTGACGAGAAGGGGTTCAAAGAGAGACCAGAGAGTCCCCTCAACCTTCATGCTGCCTCTCTTTAGCTCTTGATTCCGGCTGCCTAAATGTGTCCTTCCTCTGCCAAAGTCTTGGTGTCTGCTGAGCCAGGCTTGGGATGCTTGTGGCCTGTTTTTGTGCTTTTCCTTCAATCCCTCCCCAAAAGAGAAGGGAAGAGCTGAGCGGGCCGGCCCACTTGTAGGGGGGGCGCTGAAGGTCCTGACGAGGGGTGATGGGAAGACTTAGTAGAGTAGAGGGCTGCGTGTGCCATCTTGGCATCCAGTGAGTCGCCACAGCCCAGCCTGGGACCCTAAGGAGGCTGTGGAGGGCCGGGGGGCCAGGGGTGGGGGGATGGAACTGCCCCAAGGCCAGATGACACAGGAAGATCTTCCCTGGGAGCCAGAGTCCCTTCTGTCCATCTGAGAGCCCCCGCCCACCACTGAAGTCCTGCAGGCCTCTGAGGTGGCGCCCCTTTTCAGGAGAGGCCTGGTAACGGACCCCCAATGACTCACCAGATAATAAAGGCTCTTCCCACTGCAGCAGGGCCTCCCCTTTTCTCTAAGCAGGTTTGGGTGCCAGCACATGCACTTTCCCCTCGTGGGTGTCCCTGGAAGCCTGGGGATGGGAGGGAGGGGAGGGCACCGACTCGGACCCAGCTCTCAGCTTTGACTTCCTCACCTCTGCCATGAGGGTCAGCCTCTCTTCTGACCATGCTGTGGTTTTTTCTCCCAGCCTTGTTTTTCTCCTCCGTAAAATGGGAATCCTTAGGACTCACCCAGTTTGGTTGTGAAGAAAAGGCTCGTGTAAACCTTGGCTTCTGAGGGTCCCCTAGCACTGGCTCAGAGGCTCTGAACTTTGACCACTAGCCAAGTGACCCTGGGCAAGTCACCTAACCCTGTTGGCCTCCCTGTCCTCATCTGTAAAATGGGCTGGAGAAGGAAATGCAAACCACTCCATCTCTGCCCAGTGAGGTCATGAAGAGTCATTGGCTAACCCCAAGGGCTCCAGGAAGTCCAGAGGTTAAGAATTGCCCCGGATGGAGGAGCTCCAGCCCCCGGGGTTCCCCTCTGTGGAGGAGAGCCCTGGGGTCCCACCCCGCTGCCAGGACAAGACCATGGGGGAGTCCCTTTCTCCAGCTCGGAAACTGAGAAGGCCGAGGCTTACTCTAGTAGCCCTCCGCCACTAGGTGGCGCTCCAGCACCAGCGCAGGCCGGGAAGAAGGGCGGCGGCTGCTCCCTCTTTTAAATCAGCTGCTTTTTATTGGCCAGTTGGGAACATCTGTCTTCCCACTGCCCAGGGAAGAAGGGAAAAGTCCGGCCTGGCAGGCGGGCTCCCTTAGGAGCCACTGCGGAAAAACAGGGCTTCGCCCCGGCTGCCCCAGCCCTCCTCACCCCGGTTAGGTTCCTCCGGAGAGCCCCGCCCCGCCCCGCCCCAGCGGGTTTATGCTTTTGGTTCCTGTTGCCCTGCTGGCCGCTTTCATTTACCTTGTCAGTATCAGTTCTAAGCTAGGGCTGGCCATCCGGGTTAAGTGACTCGCCCGAGGTAACACCGCTAGGCCGTGTCTGAGGTCACATTTGAACCCAGGACCTCCGACTATACTAGACTTCTCTGATGGGATCTGAACCGTCGTTTCTTCGATCACGTGTCCTAGAAGGGTCCCGTCTCCATAACAAGGATCACCGCAGCTAGCATTTCTGTACAGCACGCAAGCTTTACAGCCCGTTTAAGGGAGGGAAGCCGGGGCTGGGGAAGGCAGAGGGGCCAGTGGGCGTCTGAGGCCACGTTCGAATTCAGGTCCTCGGACTCCAGCCCAGCTTCCTAGTGGGCGGTCACCTACTCCACCCCCTCGGGGCTTCTTTGGATGAGGCGGTGGCAGTAGGGTCGCCAGGGAAAGGGCTTGGATTTAACCCGCAGGAAGACAAGAGTTCAAATCCGGCAATTTGAACCTGACTTCCAAGGTCTTGCAGCTTGCACTCGAGGGGGATAGAGGGCAGGGCTTACTGGGTGCTGGGGAAGACTAGCACCTCTTGGGGGACGGGAGTGCCAGGGCTCTGAGCACTCTGGCGCCCCTGGGGTGGGAGGGCCAGCCTTGTGTGCACTCTGGCGCCCCCTGGCGGCCCAGAGAAGATCAACACCCGCAGTGGAAAGGCCAACGCTGTATGCACTCTGGCGCCCCCTAGCAGCCCAGAGAGGATTAGCACCCGTGGGGTGGGAGAGCCAGCGTTGTGTGCACTCTGGCTCCCCCTGGCGGCCCAGGGAGGACCAGCCCCTCTGGAGGGCAGGCTTGCTGAGCCCTTTTCAGGGCAGCTCATCCACTTTGGGCGTCCTCCTGGCACCCAGCTCTAGCATGGCCACACCCTGGTAAAACCATCTCAGCAGATGAGCTAAACTAGGTTGAGGCAGACTGATGAGGCACCAGGCTGCCCATTACTCTGGGCGCGCGCATCTACCCCAGGCACGAAGACTTCTCCCATTGGAAGAGCCGGAGGGGAACAGAAGCCCGCTCAAGGGAGCCCTTAGAGCTGGGTCAGACCTGTAAGGGGCCAAGCCCACCCACGGCATCCTGGGCCGTCACCAGTGCCTCTTGTCTTGGCTCTGGACCGAGATGACTCTGGAAGAGAGAGGAAGGCTGATGGCTTCCTCTGAGTCTCACTTAAATCCCAACTCAACCACCCTAGCCACGTCATTGTGGTGCTCTTGGAGTAAAAAGGACAACTGACCAACCTGGGGGACCCTAAGGGAGCAGAACACCTCCCCCCATCACTCTCCGAAGCTGAGCTGAATTCGGAGCCCAGGGGGTCCATACAAAGCCTGGAGCAATGCTCCATACCCAGGGGCAGCCCCCTGGTGCCAAGGAGAAGTCTAGACTTCCCTCCTGTTGCCCGGTGGGGACAGAGGTACCAGCTAGCTGTCTGGTCACCAAAACTCTGCTTAGAGCCAGAATCTCAGATCTTTTCTAGGTGGGAGGGGAAGAGGAAAAAGGGGGAAGGAGATGGACATTTATTAAGCACCTACTGTGTGCCTGGCACCATGCCAAGGGCTTTACAAATACTTCCTCGTTTAGAGGCATGAGATCTTAGTCCCAAGGCCAACCAGGAGCTGGGAGATACTTGTGTGTACTCAGGGCAGCAAAACGGTTAGAAAAGAGCCCTGCCTGTGTCTGGAGCCATTATTGTACGGGATTATTCCTAATAATGGTGATTACTCTTACAACCCATTTGGCTGAGAGCTTCTTAGGGGCAGGGGCTGCCTCTTTTGTGCCCACCGAGCTTGGCACAGGGTCTGGCTCAATAAAGGCTTAGGCATGTGGAAGTGCTGCATTTTGTGCACAAAATAAAACAAGTGAATTGGGGGCGTGAATGAAGCGGGCGAGATCAGCAGAGCTCCGCGTGAAAGGGGTCCATGGAAGCCCGAAGTCTTGAAAGAAACCAGGGATTCAGAGAGTAGGTGGAGGTGAGGAGGGAGGCATCCCGGGCTTCTGGGACCAGCAGTGCAAAGACACAGAGAGGGGAGCTGCGGGGTGCTGCAGGGAAGGAGGATTTGGAGTCCCCTCCCGCTCTGACTCCTGCCTCTTCTGGAAGGTTCCAGAGTTTGGGGGTCTACAATGGCCTCTCGAAGCCTTTTTCCCTGGTTCACGGCTCTGTTTGATTTAAGGCACAAACATGAGGCTGAAGGGCAGCCTAGGAAGGTAGTGAGCTCCCCATCAAACAAAGGCTTGAAGCAGAGGCGGGATGGAACCTCAAAGGGGAGGAGTTGTTATGCGGCATTCTTATACAGGGACAAGTTTCCTTGGGGTCCACGGAAGGATATTCCAGCTCAGAGAACGAGGATGGGTCAGCTCCACAATTTAGGACTCCTCACGGGCGGCCGCTTAAGCCCCGCCTCACCAAGCAAAGGATTGGCTGGATTACGCACGAAAGGTCATTGGTTCTTGGAGCTGTCAATCCTCCTGCTGGAGACTTGTCCCCTTCCATTGGCTAATACGCTGAGGGGGCGGGACGCCGCGGTCAAGAGTTACAATATGGCTGACGACGGCAGCTGGAGGGTCCGTGAGGGGTCACGGGGGCGACCTGAAGGGCGGGAGGGGTCGGAGGCGAGGTCGGGGCGAGAGGCGGGAGGGAACCGGCGGCAAGGCTGGGGCCGGACAGTCCTGGAGACGGAGGGAGGCGAACCTGGAGTTGGAGGTGGGGGGGCGGGATTTACCTTGCAACGCTGTACGGGAGGGCAGGATGGATGGGGAGGGGTAAGGCCTAAGGCGTGGGACCAATCTAAGGGTGGGAGTGACTCCATTGTAAGAGAAGCGGAGGGGCGGAGCTGACGGTACTTGTGGGATGGAAGCTTCCAATGAGGCTACGGCATTTACGAGGATACGTGGGTTTTGTTGGTGACGGGGCGGAGCCAGTAATGGGGGCGGGGCTTGACGGGACTAGAGGCAGGACAGGCCTAAGGCGGTGAAGATTGACTGTTGAGACTGTCCTAAGACTTCGGGCTGGAGGCAGGACCTAGGGGAAACTGACAGTTGAAGACTCTCGAAGTGGGCGGGATTAAGAACTGGATTTTAAGATGGAGGCGGGGCCAAAGGGAAACTGACTGTTGAGGGAGACCCTGAGGGGAAGTGGGAAGAACTCAGGGCTGGGTCTCTTGGGTGATTGGTGGAGAAGCTAAGGGCGGAGCCAACCGGGGCCAGAAGCTAAGATCCTGAGACTTAGCCAGTGGGGCTAGGAGATAATGACGCAGGCAGGGGGCGGTAACAGCACCACCTGGGAAGGTTTTCTCTCCGTTTGCTAGATAAGGAAAACCGGTTCAGAAGTGAAACCAATTAACAGCGGCTTCCATGTCTCTGTGTAGGCTCTTTTTAAATAAAAATGACTAACTTTTATTGATATGTTGTTTTTTACATCACCAGAATTTTCTCCCACTATCTTTCTCTTCTCCCAGAAAGCCATTCTATAGAACCAATTATATTTTTTAGAAAAGGAATAAAAAAGAGGAAGAGGCAAAACAATCTGCAAAACAGATTAATACACTGAAAACAAGTGGGGTGCGGCCACATTTTTAGTTTGGAACCAGACTTGTTCCTTGGAATTTTGCAGCTTTACTTTGGATTGTTTGGCGGGGGGATTCTTATTTACATGCCCTTGTACTGCATATGTTGTTTTATTATCTCTGTTGACTTTACTCTGCATAAAGTCACGTGGACTTTTCCTTTTTTCCCTGCACCATATTCTTTGTTTCTTAAAGCATGGTGATAATGCCCCAGTTTGTTTATCTATTCCTCAATCAGTGGCCATCTACTTTGTTTCCAGTTCTTTAGTAAACACAAAATATACTGATAGAAATAATATTTTTGTGTCTGTAAAGACTTGTTTCTCATAAATGACCTCCTTAGGACAGGCCTAGTAATAGAATCTCCAGGTTAAAGGGTGTGGACATTTTAGTTATTTTATTTGCATAATTCCAAATTGGTTTCCAAAATCTGGAGACTTAAAAAACAAACTTTATTTTCTGTCTTAGTAACAACTATTAAGACAAAAGGGTAAGGGCTAGGCATATAGGGTTAAGTGATTTGTCCAGGTTCACACAGCTAGGAAGTGTCTAAGGCCAAAAGACCTTCCATCTCCAGGCCTGGTGCTCTATCCATTGTGTCACCTAGGTGCCCACAAACTTTTTACAAAAAAAAGTGACATAAATGTGACAAATTACTATCCCCATTTTATAGATGAAGGAACTGAGGATCAGAAATATGATGAGGGGGCAGCTGGATAGCTCAGTGGATTGAGAGTCAGGCCTAGAGATGGGAGGTCCTAGGTTCAAAACTGGCCTCAGATACTTCCCAGCTGTGTGACCCTGGGCAAGTCACTTGACCCCCCCCATTGCCTACCCTTACCATTCTTCCACCTAGGAGCCAATACACAGAAGTTAAGGGTTGAAAAAGAAAAAGAAAGAAATATAATATGATGAGCATTACCAAGCACCTACTATGTGCTAGTCACTATGCTAAGAGCTGGGGATATAGAGAAGGCAAATGACAGTCCTTGCCTTCAAGGACCTTAGGATCTAATGGGGGAGACAACACAAAAGGAAAGCTGAAGGGTAGGGAATAAAAACAGGATTCTGGGAGTGGGACTGTGATGATAATGATAATGGTAGAGTTGAAACCTACCACAGAAGCCAGCAGTAAATGAAGAGATAGATGGTGGGATTTGGAGCCTTTATAAAGGAACATCACATGGGAGAAGTTTTTTTCCTCCCTTCCCAGCCTTCCCAGCACTTACTGTTTTAGACACATAAATAATAAGTTTCAAAGCCCAAGAGACTTGGAGAATATTAAAATTGGAAGAGGGGCAGCTGGGTAGCTCAGTGGAGTGAGAGTCAGGCCTAGAGACAGGAGGTCCTAGGTTCAAACCCGGCCTCAGCCACTTCCCAGCTGTGTGACCCTGCCAAGTCACTTGACCCCCATTGCCCACCCCTTACCAATCTTCCACCTATGAGACAATACACCGAAGTACAAGGGTTTAAAAAAAAATTGGAAGGGAATTTAAAGATTCTTTTAAAGATGGATAAACTAGGTGGCTCTGCTAATAAAGTGCTAAGTCTTGAGGTAGGAAGACCTGAGTTCAAATGCAGCCTCAGATTGTTACTAGCTATGTGTGACTGGGCAAATCATTTGCTCTTTGCCTCAGTTTCCTCATAAGAGAATGATAATAGCTCCCTCCCTCTTGGGATGGTTGTGAAGATAAAATGTGATACTATTGGTAAAGTGCTTTATGAAGGCCAGCTATCATTATTGTTATTTATAAAGCAATCTTGATTCAACAAAAATTTGTTCAGAACCTACCACGCGCCAGACACGGTGCTAGGGGCTGAGGATACCAAAGCAAAAATGAAATCTCGTGTCTGATGTTAAGACACTTCCTTCTGGTCAGCCTGAGGTCGGGGTATGCTTCCCTTACAAAATGGCTGGGTGTAGGGATGTAGGCCAAATAAGGTTATCTCCATTTTATAGATGAGGAAACCAAGGCCTGGAGCTTCCAATCCAATCATAGAGTCAGACCCAGGTCTTTCAGCTCTTTCTGTGTCAGGATAAACAGGAGGGAGCAGAGGTCCTGGGGGCCTGAGGTGCAGACCTGGTTCTGAGCCTCCCCTTGTGCATCTGTCATTTGACCTCCACAGCCTCCAAGGAGCTGTGAAGATTACTGGGCTGAATGGAAGCACTGCCGGACGATCCGGAACTTCCTTCATCATTACTACACCTATGGCGAGAGCCCAGCCTGTGAGCAGTGGAAGAGAGATTACAAAAACTGCCAGCAGTGGGAAGAGAGCAGGAGCCCGGACGCCAAGGTATGGAGGGCCGAGTCTGGGTCCAGTTATTGGGGGTTCTGTGTTGGGTCCAACAAGAAATGAAATACCCCAACCTGTTAAAGAGCAGAAAGAGCAATGGCTTCCATCCGGGTCAAGGGAGGAGGATTTGGGCCCCATGTGGGACCTTCCACATATTCCACAGGGAAGGGCCAGGGATGGGCCTCCTGAGATGATCAAGGGCTATATCAGTGGTGAAAGATACACAACCCCAACCTGGGACTGTTGGGAACAGGCTGGTGTGGCCCAAGTGTCTGGAGGGGACAGGGTCCCCACAGCTGCTGCCTGGGAAGCTGGGAATCATGGTCAGCCGTCGGGGCACCCTCCTGGGGGCTGGTTAAGAGCTTAACAAGTCTGCAGGGCACTGAGGATGGATCGTGTGATTTGAGGGTCAGGAGAGACCCCAGCAGTGGGTGGCTTCCCCACAAGGGACTGGTCAGGGCTTCATATCTCCCAGAGTTGTAGAAAAGGAAGGGAATGGTGATGCTCCTGCCCTGAGCCCTGAGATGGAGCCTCACACCCTGAAGGAGCTACTGCAGGGGATAAAGTGTTCTTCTCTAGACAGAGAATGGCTGTGTGGGAGGGAGGGAGGTGGGAGCACTAAAGCCAGGCAGGGTGGAGCCCAAGCCTGAGAACTCAGACTCCTAAAAGGGGGCTTTGAGCTGTGGGAGGTCGTTAGGCAGGTACAGCAGGAGAGGCCAGGCTGTCTTGGCTTCAGGACTTGGCCAGGGTAGGCAGGCTTTCCATCCATTATGACACAGTGAGCTACTTGGGAACAGGTTCAAGTCATCTCTAGCGCTGTAGCCCAGTACCAGGCGATTGTGATTATTATTAGCAACAATAACCAGCATTTCCAGAGGATTCCAAGGCTTGTGAAGCACTCGACAGGTATTCTCCTCACAACTCTGAAATGCAGGTGCTCTTATGACCCCCATTTTACAGATGAGCAACCAGAAGAACCAAGAAGTGACTTGCCCAAGATCAGAACAGCTAGAAAGGGGCTGAAGTAGGATCTGAACTCGGGTCTCCCTAAGCTTTACCCACTACACCACCTAGCTGCCCCTGATGCATAAATCCTCGTTGCTGAATTAAATTAGAGAGAAAAGTAATAGCAAAGTCAGGAAGCTACGGAAATCAAGTCCGTTTGGCAGCAGACCTACCAGCCGTGAAGAGAACAGAGCTGAGCTGGAGGTGGCCCTCAGGGCCTTGCTTAGATTTGAGATGTGGGGCAAAGAGAGGGCGTCTACGGGGCTGATTCTGCCCAGGCAGGCAGAGCACCAGGTGGTCTCTGAGGCTGAGCTGTCTCAAGAGTAAGAGTGCTTTGTGCTGGGGTGAAGGAGGAAGAATCAGAAAAGCAGGTGGGAGGGTGGGTAATGGGGGGCCATGCTGGGCAGGAGGGAAAGGAAGGTGCTGCCAGGGCGGCTGAGCGGTAGCAGAGCTCCCATCCCTGGGCCACACCAGGACTCATACAGCTCTTTCTGAACAAGAAGAGGACATGGTACTAGTGTTTAGAGATGGAGTTCAATTCAGCATTTATCAAGCCCCTACTGTGTGCCAGCACCTGGGGATACAGAGACAACAAGGGCTTCCCTGCTCCTTGGAGGCCGGCCGGGGGCTTGCCCAGTCACACAGCTGGCAGGGCTGGCAATGATCTTCCTGTTACCTGGGGAAAGCTCAGCTCTAGATCTCAGGCCTCTGGGCATCCCCAGAAGGCCCAGGCTAACAAGGGCCCTCAGGAAGGGCTCGTCAGGGGGAGGAAATGGGGACGGCCCTGCAGGCCCCTTTCCCTGCACGTTCCAGGATAACGAGGTGCCAGGCCCTCAGCAGTGGGTATAACTGCCCTCTTTGTTTGTACAGCAACTCCTCTGCCAAAGCGAGCAAGCCCGCATCCTGGCCAAGCAGAAGCACCCCCCAGTGTGGACCATGAGGCAGAATCCCCCCCGAGACTGGCACTTGCCTTTGCCTGAGGAGGAGAAATCCAAGTGAGGAGCCACGTGATGGAGGTGGAAGTCTCCCCACCAGCTGGTGTGTTGCCAAGGGGGCCCAGCCCATGCCAGCCCATGGCTTCTCCAGCTCCCCTTCTGCCTTGCTCCTCTGCCTCCTGCTCCCCCATGCCCAGTGGGCCAGCCCTGTGCATGATCAGAAGAGACCCGCTGCCCAGAACCGCCGTAGCCCCGGTGGGGGAGGGCGCAGCACATTCTTCGGGCACACAGTTACTATTCCCTGGCATCCATCCCTGGGAAAAACGGCAGCCAGAACACCAGTGTCTCATGCTCTGGGGACATCAGGGGGTGCCTCACCTCCAGGGGGTTTGGGAAAGGAGAGTGGGGCCTCCAGTTATTTCTAGGGCAGCTCCTGCCGGGGCGTCCCAAGTCCCGTCTCCATGCCGGGATGATGCTGGTGCAGGCAGGGTTGCCAGCACCTGGCTGGGCTCCTTGGGGTGGTTCAGGCTGTGCAGATGTGGGACCCAACCCCAAGCCCAAGCAGGGAGTCTGGAGCCTCACTGCCCTGACATTGCCATTAAGCCCCTGCCATCGTCAGGATGGCACCCAGGAGGCAGGACTAGAATACCATGCTTAGCAGAGGCCTCCACCCGCCAAGAAGGACCCCACAAGAAATCCAGCCCTGGCCAAGTCTCTGCTGTTAGTGGTCGCTCTGAGGTTGTGTTTCTTTCCTTTGTGGCTGTGCTGCTCAGATGGAAAATAAAGGTCTGCACAGGACGGCTTCGACCTTAGCCCAAGAGTCCCTCGTCATTCAGTTGTGCCCATTCGGGGTCTCCTTGGCAGAGATCCTGCAGGGGTTTGTCATCTCCTTCTCCAGCACATTTTATAGATGAAGAAACTAAGGCCAAAAGGGTGAAGGACTTATCCGGGGTCACATGCCTAGGAAATGTCTTGAGGCCAGACTGGAACTCAGGAAGACGAGTCAGTCTGATTCCAGGCCCAGGGCTCTAGCCACTGAACCACCCAGCTGCCCCAAGAGACATCTTAACAGCTCCATGACAGAAAGGCAAGGGCTAAGCAATCAAGGGTAAGTGACCTGCCCACAGTCACACAGCTAGGATGTGTCTGAGGTCAATTTGAACCCAGATCCTCCTGATTTCAGGCCTGGCTCTCTATTCACTGAGCCAGAGAGCTACCCTTCTAGCATCCATTCTTTAAAAATCAAAATGCCCAGGAACGTACCCCTGTTCCCATTTCCAACACACAATGGTGAGATTTGAACATATTTGCACTTTTAGCATCCCACTCACATCCAACAAGTGCCCTGAGGCGGGGAGGGGCAGAGGGAAGACTTCCTGAAGCCCAAGAAAGTGGCCTCGGCCCCTCGTCACACATTCCCAACGCCTGTGCCTTCTCGGAGGCCCTTTCCTGTTGGTGTCAGGCAGAGGATGAAGCTCAAGCACAGGCTGCCCCCACGAGTGTTAACAGGACCGGCCTTGGGTGCAGGCCAGCTCAGATAGGACTCTGCCTTTGAGACCCTGGGGAACCCCTTAGCTTCCATGTCCCAGGCTTCTGATCTGAATCTCCCACACCAACGAAATCAGGCTCGGACAAAGCAAAGAACAGCAGGCCCAACGGGAGGGGCTCCTGAGCCCACACTTCGGATCCATGCCCGCATGGCAAAAGGAATGCTTGACCAAGTCCATTGTCCCTTGTAGACAGGCAGGCAGCCCCGGGAAGGTCTGTGGAGCACCGCCCACCTGTCCGTCTGTCCACTTATCCATCCTCCCTTCACCCACTCATTCAGCATCTCACTTGATCCTCACAATAACCCGGGAAGCCTGCTCCGACTGGAAGAGCCTGGGCTCCCCTCCATCCACCTCCCAGTGACCCTGGATAGGTCGCCAGTGGCAACTCTAAATTTCCCATTTACCTTTTCTATAGCCCAGTAAAAACTCAACGGAATATCTGAACGTAACATTTAAGAATCGTGGTCTTTTATTACGAGTAATCGGCATCCGACCTCCCCCTGCACAAGGGCCTGGTGCCTCCCCTGTGAGGCTCCCTCCCACCCCTCAGAATGAACGAAAGACCTTCATGTGTGGGCGGACTCCCCCTTTCTCTGGCTCCCCAGTGCTGTGCCTGGCTGAAGACCAGAGCGGGCAGGTCAGGAGCCCACCCAGGGGACGTGACAGGCGGCAGGACAGCAGGGCTGAGCTCCTGAGTGCGTGGGGCCCAGGCTCGTCCGCAGAAGCGCACAGTACAAGGCGGGCTTTGGCCACTGTGGTTGTCCTCGAGCCCCCACGGGTGGGTGCCCGGCTCTGCCCTACCTCTTTTGCACCACCTGTACATAGACTTTGGTGACGTCGTTGTACTTGCCCTCGGGGGCCTGGTAGCCAGGACTGGCTGGGGTATAGGTCGGGCCCTCCTTTTCGAAAGGAAACAGGCTGTCGTCTCGCTGGATTGCCGCCTCATACAGCAGCTCCGACTCCTGGCGCAGCTCCCGAAGGGCTTCTTGCTGGGCCTCCAGCATGGACTTGATCTTCCTTTGCTCGGCCTCGGCCTCCTGCTGTTTGTAGAGGGTCCACCTCTTCATGAGAAGAGTCCTCCTTTCACTGACCTCAAAGGGCAGCTCCAGCTCGGGGCGCTGCCTGGGGTCACAGAGCAGAGTTTCAGGGGAGAGCCGCTGCCCTTGGGACCACCCTTGGGTCTGGGAGGTGGGAGACCTGCCCTGGCACCTGTGCCCCCCCCATTCTAGCTCTCCATCATGGGTTGACTTCCCCCTTGGGGCACAGGCTTCTTGAGGGCACAGTGCTGGGTACAGGGTAGCACTCAAGATGCTTTAGGAGGCCGCCTACCTCTCCTCTGTGGCCTCGGCACCCAGCAGACACCGCTCAACTCTCCTGGACTCCAAAGCAAGGCCAAGAGGGCCGAGCTGCTGCCATTGCCTGCTAAGAGGTTCTTAGAGGGCAGAGGGGCCCCCAGGCCTACCTCTCTTCCTGCAGGTACTTCACAGGAGTGATGAAGTCTTCGATGGGGATCAGCTCCTGGCTGACCTTCTCCAGCTTCTTAATTCTCTTCTTCAGCCGGTCCTTTGCGGCCTGCTCTTTCTTAGGGTCCACCTTCTTCTTCTTTCTGAGAGGCTCTCCTCTGGTGGGGGCAGTGAGCAGGAGACCCATCCCCTCAGAGTCTGGGCAAGGGCTGGCCAGAGCTCTTTGAGCCCCTCATCCCCCGGGGATAACACCTATGGGAGCTGTGGGACCCAGGGCAGGGCCCAGCACACAGTGGGCACTGGGGCCATCCCATGAGAAAGCCCCAAGTGCCGCTGGGGAGCGCCCCCTTCGCCCCTGACTGGGGCTCATGTTCCTCTGCCTTAGCAGGCAGCTTCCAGTAGCCCCAAGGGTGTGCCAGCCACAGGGTCTGCCTTCTGGCAGGCAGTCTGGTGCAGGTCCTGTGATGCTTGGATACACGGGGCCACAGTGGGGCCAGGCGGGGAGCTTGTCCTCGCTTCCCCCTGGACATGGGCACTTTGCTGGGTGCGCCCTCTCCCTACCTGGAGGTCCCAGGAGGCCAGGGGAGGCTCTTACCTCATCGGGAGGGCAGCTCGCAGAGAGAGCAGCGCCGTGGCCCAGAAGTGGCTCTCTCTGGCCAGAATGTGCGGCCAGCTGGGCCCGGGAAGGCTGCAGAGAAAGAGAGCAGAGACCGGCACATTCAGGGGTCGGAGGCCCGGGGCTTCGAGGCCCTGCTCCAGCGCACCCCTGCTCAGTGACTTCAGCCGCCTTCTAGGATAAAGAGGGCGGGGTCCCCACATGAGTGACGCGTGGGGGAAGGGGTGGCTCCCCCCTCCGAGCTGAACTGGGCAGGAGGAGGCTGCTGCCTCTGGAGGGTTTGGCCTCCCCTGCCCGCCCTTTAGGGCTCCCCGTCATCCGGCATCACTCCACTTCTAGGGTCTCTGGGCTCCTGACGCTCCCAGTTATTCCTAGAGCCAACGCACTCTCCGCCTCCACGCTAATGCCCGGTTTGCCCACGCCGGGCGGCTCTCACCGCCCAGCTCAGACGTCACCTCCTCCAGGAAGCCCTCCCCATCCATGTCCCCCTCCCTCCGAATCGTGCAAACAGAGCTGGAAGTGGGAAGAGGGCTGCTGCGGAGAGTCCCTCCCCTCTCAGGGACCGGAGGGCGGCGCCAAGGTCAGCCTCCACCGGGGAGGAGGGGAGGGGCAGTTGCCCCGACCTCGGCCTCCCCTTTCACGTGGACCCGGCGGAACTCACCAGGCCCGGAGCCCCCCGGGGCGGCCCTGCAGAGCGAGCGCGCGCGCCGCGGCCCCCAGCGCGGCCATGGCCTCGGCCTCAGCTCCGGGGTCTCCAAGCGCCACAGCCACCGGCGGTCAGCAGTCCGGCCGCTCTCACTCCGGTCCGCACCTCCCGCGCACGCGCCCAAAGCGCCGGTGTCCCGCGCAGCC
>NC_058130.1:780689291-780698796 GCF_016433145.1 Gracilinanus agilis | reverse complement strand
CCGCCGACCCTGACGCCGAACCGCTCGAGTTCCGCCCGGCTAAGGGCGGCCGCCGGGCTGGGGGCGGGGCCTCCCGGCCAGCAGACACCTCCCCGCGCCGCTGGCTCCAAAGCCTCGCCCCGGTTCGTTCCCCTCCCGCCTCGTTTGGGGTTTTGAGGAGGGTCCAGCAGCCCCCATGTCCCAGTCCGCTCTCCTTGGGGCACTCCGGCTTCGCGCCCCCCTCCCCCCCAGTGATATTGACCAAGAATCCTGATATTGACCAATTCCTTCCTTCGTCGTTTACAAGTTTGGACCGTGTCGTCTGCTATACTCGCGCACACGCACAGACACTCCGTACTTTTCGCCTCAGAATGGCTCGGGAGTCGGGAAGTCCTGGGTTCAAATGTGACCCCAGCCCCTTCTAGCTGGTGACCCTGGGGAGTCCTTACCGCTCTTCTGCCTTCTATGACAGGAAGTAAAGGTTTGACAGACCCGAATGTAACCCTCTCTCCTTCCTCCCGTTCCAGTGCTCCATCCGGCATCCCTGACCCGCGAGGCTCCTGCTCGCTTCTGTCCTTTTATTGGTTGTCCAGCCTCTGGTCTGGCTTCGTTTCCAGATGAGGAGAAGCTGATTTCGGTCGCTTTTTGAATGAATGTTTGCCGGAAAGGAGCAATAGAAGAACAAAAAGAAACCTCTGGCTCACTAGTAATAATACTAACTAACATTTCTAGGGACAGCTAGGTGGCTCAGTGGATCGAGCAGGAGGAGGCCCCAAGTAGGGAAGGTTGGAGTCCAAATACAGCCTCGGGGTGTCCTTCCACCGGGGAATGGCTGAGCAAATTGTGGCAGGTGATGGTGATGGAATACTATTGTGCTCAAAGGAATAAGGAACTGGAGGAACTCCACGTGAACTGGAAAGACTTCCAGGAAGGGATGCAAAGCGAAAGGAGCAGAGCCAGGAGAACATTGGACACAGAGTCTGCTACATTGTGGGACAATCCAATGTGATTGACTTTGCTACTAGCAGCAATGCAATGACCCAGGACAGTCCAGAGAAACTTATAAGAAAGAAGCTCTCCAAATTCAGAGAAAGAACTGTGGGAGCAGAAACACAGGAAAAAACATGATTTATCACTTGTTTATATGACTGTGTGATTTGGGGTTTGGGTTTTATAGAACTGCTCTTTTACAAAAATGAAGGATATGGAAATAGGTTTGAGTGATAATTTATATATGTATAACCCAGTGGAATTGCTTGTCAGCTCCGAGAGTGGGGAGAGAAGAGGGGAGGGAGAAAACATGAATTAAGTAACTATGAAAAAAATGTAAACAGAAACAGAAATAAAAAATAAATATGGTAGCTGTGTGACCCTAGGCAAGTCATCTATCCTTGTTCACCTCAGTTTCCTCATCTGTCAAATGAGCTGGAGAAAGAAATGGTAAACCACTCCAGAATCTTTGCCAAAAACAACCTAAATGGGGTCAAGAAGAGTCAGACAAAACTGAAACAACTGAACAACAACCAAAGCACTTTACAGATAACCTATTTGATCCTCACAACAGCCCTGGGAGGTGAGTGCTATTATTATTATTCATCCCATTTTACAGAATGACTTGCCTAGAATTACACAACTAGGAAGTACTTGCAGGCAGATTTGAATCCAGGTCTTGATGGTTGCAGGTCCGGAGCTCTATCTACTATACCACCTAACCTTTTTTTTCTTTTTTTTTAAACCCTTACCTTTCTTGGAATTACCATCTTGGAATTACCATCTTGGAATCAATACTATATATTGGTTCTAAGGCAGAAGAGCAGTAAGGGCTAGGCAATGGGAGCTAAGTGACTTGCCCAGGGTCACACAGCTAGGAAGATTTGAACCTAAGACCTCCCATTTCTAGACCTGGCTCTCCATCCACTGAGCAAATTAGCTGCCCCTCTAACTCCTTCTTTACACCTAACTAAACTGCATCTAGACAGATGTGTGCTGGTAAGTGTTTAACAGCTAGCTCTCCATTATGACACGACACACTTTCAGATTGAACTCTTAATAAATCTGCAATGATGAGAAACTGAGGCACTTTCCTATTTTTTGGCAAGGCTAGTGGTTACCAATAATAGAGGTCAATGGTCCCTCAGTAACGAAAGGCCTCTAATACAATCAGAGAACATAAATATAGTTTATCATTTCCTCGAGGTAGAGTTGCCCCCAAACGATAATTATGATTGGTTCTTAATTATGCTCTCTGACCACCTGACCATGAGTCTTCACTCATCCTGGTGACTGGAAAACCCAAATCAGGCCAATGTCCTCTCGTAAGAACTAAGCCCACAGTGCCCTCCAGACCAGGGGCTTTCCAGTGTTTGTGATGTTAGGGAGGGGGCATAGTATTCGTTAGTCTCCTCCCCGGAACATTCTCTGGACGGCCTCCCACCTTCCACTCCCTGTACCAGTGGAATTGGACACGGGAACACATCTTGTGACCAGGTTGAATCAGCCTTCATCCACTCTTCTTGTGTCCCTCACCTGACATCTTGTTTTGCTCACTTCTTAAAGGTTGGCATTCGATCTGCGCAATATAATACTTTAAACCTTAAAGCTCAGTAACAATGTTAAAACTGGAGTGTAATGGTTACTCTTATGATTAACAAAACAACTCTCAATCAAGAATCAGTGATCAGAGTCAGGCCTAGAGACGGGAGGTCCTGGGTTCAAATCCGGCCTCAGCCACTTCCCAGCTGTGTGACCTTGGGCAAGTCACTTGACCCCCATTGCCCACCCTTTCCACTCTTCCACCTAGGAGCCAATATGCAGAAGTTAAGGGTTTAAAAAAAAAGAGAGAGAATCAGTGATCAATAATCCATTTCACATGACCTGAATTATTAACATGTTTTCATTATTTTCCTAAATCCAGACGATCAGCTGATCTTCTCAGGGCATGGATTTAAGGCCCTTCTCTGTGCCTGTTGCCCCCCTCTGGACACTGCAGCTTCTCAGTGTCCTTCCTAAGCACAGCCACCTAGAACCAAACCCAGACAGATCCAACGAGAGTTTTGGCACCATCGCCTCCGTCATCCTGGACCCTTAGCCCCAGATTTCATGGACCGTCCAGCCTGTTGTCATCCTGTCACATTCTTTGTTCTTGTGGAGCCTCTGCCATAGGAAAACCCAGATCTTCCGTCTAATGAATCATTCTGTGGTTGTGCCTTCTCCGTCTTCCATTCGGGATGCTGATTTTTCTAACCCCTCTCCTCTCCAAGTTTTGGCGACGTTGCTCTGTTGTGGTTCCCTTCCAGCTTTCCTGACCTACTTATTCTGTCTTCTTTGCAGCTTTTTCAGTGCTATCAAACTTCCTGTACATGAGTGTGCTCCAAGGTTCTGTCTTCAGCCTCTGTTTCACAGGATGAGGTGACCTAATCTCTACAGATGTGCCATCCCCGTTGTTTCACCACTCCTCAATCTCCCCCTCTCTACTGATCCCTTCCCTACTGCCTACAAACACGCCTGTGCCTCCCCAATCCTGAAAACCCTCACTTGGTCACCCATTTCTCTTAGCTGCAGACCCCACATCCCCACTCTGTTCTGGGGCGAAATTCCTTCTACTATTGACACCTCCACTCCGAGGCTCTCCTTAACTCCATCCTCATCAATCATTCAACTGAAGCTGCTCCCTCCAGTGTTACTAATGATCTCTTAATTGCCCAATCCAATCTCCGTCCTCCGTGTTCTCTTCTCTCAAGGTCTGCAGGACACCGTGCTCTCGTGGCTCTTCTCCCGCCTCTCTGACCACTCCTTCTCTGTCTCCTTTGTTGGATCCTCCTCCAGATCATGTCTAACCGCAGGTGACCCTCAGGCTTCTGTCCCGGATCCGCTCCCTTCCTCTCTTTATCTGACTTCTTTTGGAGGCCTCATCAGCTCCCAAGAGCTTACTGACCATCTCTATGCTGATGGCTCTCAAATCTGTCCTGTGCCAATCTCTTTGGTGATTCCTAGTCTCACATCTCCTACTACCTTTCCGACACCTCAAACCAGATGTCCAGCAGACACCTTCAACTCCATATGCCCAGAAAGGAACTTATTCTCTCTCCCTCTAAATTCTCCCCTACCTCCCACCTTCCCCATTACTGTTGCGGACACCATCGTCCTCTTAGTCTTCCAGACACACAACCTAGGAATCTGCCTGGACTCCTCGTTCTCTCTCACCAACATCTCTCTCATCCAAGCTGGTGGCAAGGCCTGTGGATGCCACCTTTACAGCATCTCTTGAACCTCCTCTCCTCTCCTCTGACCCTGGTGCAGGCAGAGACTTATCATTCATACCTGGACAGTACCCTGCTGGTTGGTGGGTCTGCCTCCCTCCAGTCTCTTCCTTCTCCATTCAGACACTAAAGTGATTTTTCTAAAGATTAGGTTCAACTATGTCACCCTCCCTCCGCATTCAATAAACTCCAGTAGCTCCCTATTACCTCCCTATTACCCTATTACCTAGATTTCAGAGCCCTTCAGAAAGTTATCCCTTCCTACCTTCTCAGTTCTTCTCTCTCTTTTTTTAAACCCTTAACTTCTGTGTATTGGCTCCTAGGTGGAAGAGTGGTAAGGGTGGGCAATGGAGGTCAAGTGACTTGCCCAGGGTCACCCAGCTGGGAAGTGTTTGAGGCCAGATTTGAACCCAGGATCTCCCGTCTCTAGGCCTGGGTCTCAATCCACTGAGCTACCCAATTGCCCCCTCGCCTGGCATTTTTTTTTTTTTTATTTTAAACCCTTAACTTCTGTGCATTGACTCATAGGTGGAAGAGTGGTAAGGGTAGGCAATGGGGGTCAAGTGACTTGCCCAGGGTCACACAGCTGGGAAGTGTCTGAGGCCAGATTTGAACCTAGGACCTCCCGTCTCTAGGCCTGGCTCTCCATCCACTGAGCTACCCAGCTGCCCCCCCGCCTGGCATTTTTAAAGGACCTTCCTTGACTCCCAGAACATGTGGGTCTTCGCTAAAAGGAATAAGGATCTGAGCCCTACTGGAAGGTACCCTGTCACATTTTTTGAAACCCTGACCTTCTGTCTTAGTACCAATGAAGCAGAAGAGCCGTAGGGTTAAGCAATAGACGTTAAGTGACTTGTCCAGGCTCACACAGGTAGGAAGCCCATAATGATCTCCCAAGAAAGTTTGTTTCCACATATTTAAAAGAAAAAAGAGGGGGCAGCTGGGTAGCTCAGTGGATGGAGAGCCAGGCCTAGAGACAGGAGGTCCTGGGTTCAAATCTGGCCTCAGACACTTCCCAGCTGTGTGACCCTGGGCAAGTCACTTGACCCCCATTGCCCACCCTTACCACTCTTCTGCCTTGGAGCCAATACACAGTATTGCAAGATGGAAGGTGAGGGTTTAAAAAAATAAATAAATAAAAATTTTAAAAAAAAGGAATGGCCCTTTATGGGGTATTATAATAAGGTGACCTGCTCGGTGCCGGTGTTCTCATATATGTACTTAGTTCTGGCTCAATCATTCTTCTGGTTGCACAGCCATGTAGAAGACTCCATCATCACACACAGAAGCAGCCCTTGAGTCACCTCGGCCAGAACTTGGAATAGAATCAGGCAGGGAGAATCTGGAGCTGCTTCCAGAACTGGCCCCATCAGCCCATCCACCCACTTAGTATTCTAAATCCTTTGAACGCCTCCATTTCTGTGGAGGGGCCCACCGTGCTTCTCGGCCCCAAGATCCACGCCCAGGAGGCACCCGGCTCTCCCTCTCCACCCATCAGTCGCTGGCCACCTATCGCATATCCCATATTTCTTGGGTCTCTTCTTTTCTCTCCATTCAGACTATAAACACCTCAGTTCAGGCCCTCATTGCTCCTCGCCTTCCCACGTGTAATCTCTTCACTTTAATCCGGCATCCCATCCACACGGTTACCAAACTGGTATTCCTAAAGTCCTGAGCAGACGCTCCCCAGCTCAGGAACCCTCCATGGCTCTCCGCTCCCTTTAGCACAGTCATGCCTGTTGATTAGTTGGGTAACTGAGGAGAAAACCCAAACTCCAGCTTGGCATTTCTAGCCCTTCCCAGTCTGGCTCCAGACTGTCTTCCGATACTGTTTATCCTTTAGTCCCCCTCACAGCCCTACCCTCCAGTCAAAGCTGCCTCCTCCAGAGAGCTCTCCAGGTCAGGCGGAGGATTTCCCATGTTGTAGCAGAGGAAGCGGGGAGCCTCGGAGCCTTTGGGAGGAGTGCGGTGGCACAGTCCAAGCTGTATTTTAGGATATTCAGTTTGGTGCTCAGTTGGGGATTGACGAGGCGGAAAGAAGATGGAGGCGATGAGGCCGGTTATTGTCACATTTTATTATTTTTGTTACGAGAGGATGGGTAAGAGAGACGAATGCTGGCCGTCCGGCCAAAATGCCTGCCGATTCGATCTCCCTCATTCCGTGTCTTCCAGGCCAGTCATTCCATTAAAAAAAAATAAATAAATAAAATGAGCCGCCTTCGTCGTCTTCGATAAGCCACGCAACGGGCCATCCACTGCTGCTCTCTTTTCTGGGTGGTGACGAACCATCCTTCTGGAATTTTCTCTGGAATCACACAGGCTCACCCTTTGCAGGCTCTGTTGAGTACTTTCCCCCTTTGGGGGAAAATCAGATCCCGTTTGCCCTCCTGTAATTCTGGGAACCCGACTCTTTGTTGGCCAAAAGCAGGTTCAGATGAAAAATGCCTCTTCTGGCGGCTTCCTTCGCTTCCTCCTCAGCTCATGGGCCCCCCCAGCACCTCCCCTCCAGGCTCTGATGACTCCCTGCTCCTTCGGATGGCTAAACCTTCGTATGTGCTCTTAAAGCCCCCCTCCGGTCTCCTCCAGAAGATTCTCCCATCACCCTCCTTTCTGCTGGGGCCAAAAGGCTACCTTCTGATGGGGGTCTGTCTAGGTCTCGGCCCAGCATTCCCTCATAGAAAACCTTCCCACTATCCAATAGACATCTCGTACCCACCCCTAGTATTTACCCTCTTTACTATATGAGCTCCTTAAGGGCAGAGACTGTTTTTTGCCTGTCCTTGCCCTAGTGCTAAGAAAGTGCTTAAAGAATGGTGATTGGGGCAGCTGGGTGGCTCAGTGGATTAAGAGCCAGGCCTAGAGAGGGGAGGTCCTGGGTTCAAATCTAGCCTCAGGTACTTCCTAGCTACATGACCCTGGATAAGTCACTTAACCTGATTTACTTTAGCCCCTGCCCTTCTGTCTTAGAGTTGTTACTAAGACAGAAAGTCAAAGTTTTAAAAAGCCAAAACGTTAAGACTTTTAGGAAGACTTGTACGGGGACGTGTTTGGGTAACCATAATAGCTAGCAATTATACAGTACTTGAAGGTTTGCAAAACTCTATAATTATAATGATCTCATTTGATCCTCACAACAACCTGGGAGTGCTATAATTATCCCCACTTTACAGATGAGGAAACTAAGGTTGAGCAAGGTTAAATGACTTGCCCAGAGTCACACAACTTGGATCCAAGTCAGAATTCAAACTCCTTTCTTCCTGACTCCAAGTCTAGGGCTCTCTCCTACCTAGCTGCCTCCAGGCATGTTTGTAGGCATTTGCCAAAAATCAGAATAGCCAGAAAGTAAAGTTAAAAACAAATAGACTGGGGGCAGCTGGGTGGCTCAGTGGATTGAAAGCCAGGCCTAGAGATGGGAGGTCCTGGTTCAAATCTGGCCTCAGATACTTCCCAGCTGTGTGACCCTGGGCAAGTCACTTGACCCCTATTGCCTACCCTTACCACTCTTACACCAAGGAACTAATACACAGAAGTTAAGGGTTTAAAAATATAAAAAACAAAACAAAACAAAACAAAAAATAAATACATTGGGGGCAGCTGGGTGGCTCAGTGGATTGAGAGCCAGGCCTAGAGATGGGAGGTCTTGGGTTCAAATCTGACCTCAGACAATTCCTAGCTATATGATCCTGGGCAAGTCACTTAACCCCCATTGTGTAGCCCTTACCACTCTTCTGCCTTGAAACCAGTATGGGCTCCAAGACGGAAGGTGAGGGTTTAAAAAAAAAATAGACTAATTTATATCAAGTGCCCTAAGTGGCCCAGTGAATAGAGCACTTGCCTTGAAGTCAGGAAGTCCTGAATTCAAATCCTGCCTCACGCAATTGCTAGATTGTGACCCAGGGCAAGTCACTGGACCACTTTTCTGCCTCTGTTTCCCTATCTGTAAAAATGGGACCTGGACTTCCCTCTCATTTGTGAAGATCCATTGAGACAACATATGTAAAGTGCTTTGAAAAATCTTAAAATGTCCTATAAGTGCTAGATATTAATTGGCCCAAAAGTGAAATAATATCAATGCAAACAACAGGAAAAGACAACCAGATTCATATTAATTGCGATGACCAGGCTTGGTTCTGATGAATGATTGGCGAGACACGTCCCCTTCCTCTGTGCTCTGAGCTGCCCTTCGTGATTTCATGTCCTCTGGTTAGGGAACGATCCACATCCTCAAGTCTTCAATTGGTGGATGGGATTGCTGAGCCCCAAGCGGTGATTCTGGAAAAATCCTCAGACAAGGAAGCAGTATCAGGAGATCCAAGAAGTATAAATGTCATCTTCATTAAAAAAAAAAAAAAAAAAAAAAAAAGGCGGGATGGGGAGAGTTGAGTCTGCGAAGAATTTGGCTTCAATTTGGAGGAAAAGTCTAGAAGAGGTCCTTGGCGAGACAGCTGGGCAGCATCCAGAATACAGTTTTCTTCCATGTAAATCCAACATTGGGAGCGGTATGGCCGTGCTTCAGAATCGGGAGGAATGGCGCTAGCCTTAATGGTTGAAAGCCAGTCTCCAGGGGAGGACGCCAGGCATCTAGACTTGACTCTGAACTGTTTACCATGTTTATCAATGACTTGGCTAAATGGGGAAGGAGAAGGGAATCGACATTTATTGAGCACTTGCGGAAAACTTTACAACAATTACCTTATTTGATCCTCCCAGCAACCTCAGGAGGTAAATGCTGTTATTAGCCCCATTTTACAGTTGAGGAAACTGAGACAAATGGAAGCAAAGTAGTGATTTTCCTGGTGGCAGGGGGTGGGAGGTGGGCAGATTTGAATTCAGCTCTTCCTGACTCTAGGTCTACAGCTCTATCCACTGCCCCATCCATTCTTTGGATGCTTATCCATTTCTTCCCAGATGACACTAAGCGGTAGGTTACACACTAAATAACAGTCAAGATCCAAAAAAGTCTTGCCAGGCTGGCACATTGGACTGAGTCCCCTAAGAAGAAATTCAGTGGGCAAAAATGTTTGCTGTTGCTCACTTGTTTAGTCATAGCCAACTCTCTGGGATCCTGTGGACCATCCACGAGGTTTTCTTTTCTTTTTTTTCTTTTTTTTTTTTGGAAAAAAATTTTAAAAAAAATCTTTTTAAATCTTTAAATCTTTTTAAAATCTTTTTTAAAAATTAAAAAAATTTTTTTAATCTTTTAAAATCTTTAAATCTTTTTAAAATCTTTTAAAATCTTTTTTAATCTTTTTTAAAAATTAAAAAAA
>NC_058130.1:780671591-780686327 GCF_016433145.1 Gracilinanus agilis | reverse complement strand
AAAAAAATTTTAATCTTTTTTAATCTTTTTTAAAAATTAAAAATTAAAAACAAAAAAACAAAAATAAAATAGACCCTTCTTTTTGGTTTTAGTTTCAATTCTAAGATAGAAGAGCAGTAAGGACGAGGCAATGGGGGGGGGGGGGGTAAGTAACCTGCCTAGGGTCACAAGCTAGGAAGTGTCTGAGGCCAGATTTGAATCCAGGTCCTCCAGACTCTAAGCCTGGTGCTCTCTCCCCTGTGCCGCCAAGGTGCTCCATTACAGAATAGCCATGAGGTTTTCTTGGCAAAGATTCTGGAGTGATTTGTCATTTCCTTCTCCAGTGGATTAAGGCAAACACAGGTTCAATGACTAACCCAAGGTCACACAGCTAGTAAAGGTTTGAGACTGGAGGGCTCTATACATTGGGACCAGCTAGCTGCCTCTAAGGGGAAAAGAGAAATATTCGAAGAATTCATCTCCCCCATGGAGGAGACTGAATGAATGGGGCAATGCTTAGAGTGCTGGGCCGGGTCCGGAAGATCTGGGTTCAGCAGCTCTGAGATCCTGGACAAGCCTCCTCATGTGCATTTGCCTCCGTTTGACAGGCCTGAGAGCAATTCGTGGGGAAAGATCTCTGGATCTTTGATGCAGCAGCTTAAAGAGCTGGCTGACGCTTGGGCTTCCCTGGGAGGGGCTGCATTTCTGGGAATAGGGAGGGGACAGCCCCACTGGCCTCTGCCCTCATCAGGTCTCCTCTGGGGTGCCACCGTTTCAGATGGATTTTGATAAGCTGGAGAGTGTCCAGAGGAGGCAGCCAGGCTGGGGAAGGGCCTGGCTTCCTCGTCCTTTGGAGGAACTACGGAGGTGGGAGAAGGGACCCAGTCACTGGACTCAAGTCAGCTCTTTTTATTTGCACCCTGTGTGCTGGCGATGGTTAGGGCTTGGTAGGTGACCAGGCTTGAATCCCAATGGTCCCTGCAAAAGCATTTCATAGGCTCACAGACATAGAACTGGACAGGAGCTCAGAGGCTCCTTAGTTTTACAGGTGGGGAAACTGAGACCTAAAAGGTCACACAGGGAGTAATCACCAGAGACAGATTTGGAACCGAGACCTTCTTTCTGTAGTCCTGCATTCCTTCCATCATTGTTCCTTGCTCTGAGCTCCATACCTGGAGAAGTTGAAGAATTGCTATGCGGGTACCTCTTTGGGGGAAAATTTCAGTTTTGTTAGTCACAGGACCCAAGGTTGAGCTTTCCTGTGGTTTATTGGTACGAAAAAAGGCTCTTTTGTCACCAAGAATGCATCTGTCATGCAGCTGCCTCCTAGCCCTAAACAAAGGGGAGGCCTTAAAATATTTATGGCTTAGTCATCCGAGTCCCATCTGACTCTGTGACCCCCATATAGAGTTTTCTTGGCAAAGACACTGGAGGGGTTCACCGTTTCCTTCTCCAGTTCCTTTGACAGATGAGGAAACTGAGGCAAAGAGAGTTAAATGGCTTGCCTGGGGTCACCCAGCTAATAAGTGCCTGAGGTCAAATTTGAACTCAGGATGATGTCTTCCAGATTCCAGACCCAGCACCCTATTCATCATACCACCTAGCACTGTCTATTTTTTTTTAATTTTAATTTTACTTTTTTTTTCATTGTCTATAATGAAAAGATTTCAAAAACATGAGGTTGTGAAATGCAGCAACAAATATTCCGTGGATTTAGAACTCAGAACCCTGTTGGCAATCCAGTCTTCTGCCCACTTCCCCAATTGAAACTCCTTTGCCTCGTGTTTTAGGTTCTCGATAATCTTGCGCCTGCTCCCTGAACCACTGCCCCCTCTTTTACCCTGACCCATCTTATCTCTGATTATGACTTTCCATGACAAGCCTGGCTGACCAAGCTGTCTAAAGGACTCATCCCAATCCCTAAACCTGCCTTTCTCTCTTGTCTCTGCCCCTTCACTCATGTCCTTCTCTATGCCTGAAATGTCCTCCCTCCCTTCCTCCCTCTCTTTGCCTGTTGAATCTTGGGGCCGGGAGGAGCAGAGATGCTCAGCTTGCTTTCTTTAAAGAAAATGCATTTTATCACTAGCTTTTATTTTTACAGTCACCCCCATTTCCCCTTCTATTCTTCCTCTCAGCCATCCTTTGTAACAAAAAATTTTTAAAAAAAGAGGAAAAACAATTCAGTTGAACATAACTAGTATGTTCAAAAATTCGAATGTTGTATACAGTGTTTCATTCTCAGAGCCCCCGCCCCCCCTCCCTGCAAGGCAGCAGGGGAAAGTGCCTTCTGCAGTCTGTTTTTTTGGGGCCAAAGTGGGGTCATTGCAATTTTGAAACATTTCGTTTCCACAGTTTTGTTACTCTTGTTCCTTTCATTGTGACTGAAATCAGCATGGATATTGTTTTCCTGGTTTGCTTATTTTACTTTGCCTTAGTTGATACAAGTCTTTCTATGCTTCTCTGGATTCATCCCATTCACTATTTTTTACAGCCCAGCAACACGTATTCCCCCTTCCTCATCCTTTAGCATCCTGCTTAAGCATCATCACTTGTTCCACGACATCTCCTAGGACGGCCCATTCCTCAGCGTCTCCCTAATGCATTCATTATTATTATAGTCATCTCAGTGTTGGACTATGAACTGCTCTATGAGGCCAAGGACTGTGTTTTCTTTCTGTTTCTTTCAAGGCTTCACATGGAGTTCTGCACACAGAAGTTGTTTAATCAATGTTTTATGAATGAATGAATGAATGATTAGAAGCTTCAACTCTCAAACAGTGACAGAGGAAATGCTTTTGGTGGAGCTTCAAACTTGCTCATTTCCTTGATCCCCCTATTTGTTCTGCTGAAATCCACTTGAAGAGAGACCAGTCCAAATGTAAGCAGACCAAGTCATCTATCCACTGGGAAGTGGGTCCTGCCCAAATACAGTCAAGTTTAACTCAGGGCCTGTTATGATGAAGTAATGGATCCTAGTTCATAAGGACCTCAGAGTCTATCTAGTTCAACCCCCTCATTTTATAAAAGGGGAAACTGAGGCAGAAAGGGAATGTGTCTAATTTTTCTTTCTTTTTTTTCAATTTTATTGCTGTCGTTTGTTTTTGCATCACTTATATCTTCCAACATATGCCTCATTCCTCACCTCAACCATCTCTTATAATAAAGAATAAGAATAGAAAGCAACTTAACGACTTCCATCAAACACAGTGTCTAAAAAATCAAGACTTCTTTCAATTGAAGTGCAATGGAGAGAAGAGTGAGGAGTGCCAGTAGGATGAAGCACAAGAGAGATATCCTAAAAAAAAAAATGTAAGACCAGAAAAGGAGTTGGCAGGTAGCAAGAGCGAGGGACAGGAAGCAGAAGGCTCCCATGCAGTCCAAGATCTGCAGCCTGAGCAAATCCTTTGGAGGATTTACAGGACTTGGATAAGAATGACAGCGGAGGAGAAGGCTAGGATGGGTTATGAGATGTCCTGCTGGAGAGAATACACATACTGCCTCTCATTAAATTCATTCCCTATTGATTAAGTACCTGCGCTGTCCTAAGATTTATAGACACTTAGTAGCACCAGAAGGACATGGGGATTAAAAGAGTTTGTTTTGTTAAATATTTATCTAATTTTGTCAGACCACTTGGCTAAACCTACAAGGGCTGAGGCATTCCCTCCTCCCTGTCCTGTTTCCATCTATGTGGTTGGATTAGGTTCAGACCCGGAAAGCCAGGACCATGGTAAGAGGAAGCTTTCCTTTTTCATATTCTTTGGCTCTCTAAGCTCCCCTTCCTTGTACCCCTGGGGAAAATTAAGTTCCAGATCATGTCTAAGTTCTACTCTTCCTGCCTCACCCCCAAAAAAGATGGAAGAAACGGTATTCAAGGTACCACATGGATCAAGTATGAGATGGAAAACTTATTCCTACACACAAAAGACATGCTAAACTTAAAAAGAAAGATGTATTTAGCTAGAATTCTAGAATTCAGTTATTTAACTTATACCTCCTGTTATCATCTATTGAGAGGCTGACATTTTTTTTCTTTTTTTTTTTTTTAACCCCTCACCTTCTGTCTTGGAGTCAATACTGTGTATTGGCTCCAAGGCAGAAGAGCGATAAGGGTAGGCAATGGGGGTCAAGTGACTTGCCCAGGGTCACACAGCTGGGAAGCGTCTGAGGCCAGATTTGGAGCTAGGACCTTCTGTCTCTAGGCCTGACTCTCAAGCCACTGAGCTACCCAGCTGCCCCTTGAGAGGCTGACATTTTAACTTCATCAGAACTTAAGAGCAGCTTTGGAAGGCACAAGGCTGCTCATCAGGCATTCTGTATTTCACCTCAACTTGGCAAAGCCTAATCATATTGTCCTCTTGGCCATTTGCATTTCCTGTAGCCTTGCTCTTGGATGCCGAACCTTCCTATGAAGCAATTCCTCTTTCGTTAACCTGATTTTCAGGATACAGCTCCAAACAGTCCCCACATTTCCAAGGAAACAAAAGAGGCAACAGCAGGTCCTTTTTGTTCTCTTCTGTGTAGCCGGTGATTCATTAGCTCCTCTGACTCACCAGCTCATTGGGAGAATTTCATCATTTCTGACTTGCAAGGGCTTCATCAAGTGTCACTGCCAAGAGCTGCCCCTGATTTCTGTATTTTAAATCCCTTGGCCTTTTCCCTGTCCCACCCTGGGGCCGGAGTCAGGTTTCCCATTTTAAAATGGGAATTTTTTAATTCCCATTTTTAATTTAATTAATTATTTCCTCTGAATTCCTGGGGCAGGAGATGAGGAGCTGCCCTCAGAATTAGGAAGATCTGGATTGAAATCCCACTCCTGAGGCTGCTCCTGGAGTGACTCTGTGTGAGTCACTGGACCCCTCGTGGCTCCAGGCAACTCTAGTAGTCCCCAAACAGTCATTGATCTGCATTGGTAGAGGTGGGGTTCTTCTTTTCTTTTTTTTTTTTAAACCCTTACCTTCTGCCTTAGAATCAAATACTGTGTATTGGCTCCAAGGCAGAAGAGTGGTCAGGGCTAGGCAATGGGAGTTAAGTGACTTGCCCAGGGTCACACAGCTGGGAAGTGTCTGAAACCAGATTTGAACCTAGGACCTCCCGTCTCTAGGCCTGGCTCTCAATCCACTGAGCTACCCAGCTGCCCCTAGCTTACATTAATAAATGTAATGGAGAAATAATAAATGGGGAGTCGCTTACATTAATAAAATGATGTTTGGACCAAAAAGTCTCTAACACAGACTCTAATAATGCTTCAACCTTGAGTCCATGTTCCCCCGGCCCCAGTGGAAGGTCTTCCCACATAGGAAAGGCTTCAAGTACAGGCAACATCTATTGCCTGAGAACCAGCCAGTGGAAGTGAGGAGAGGGTCCTCCTCAGGTTGGCCACACGTGGATGGGTTCCTTGGCCAAAGCCACTCAAGAAAGAGCCCAAGTTCTTTTACTAGTCCGGGGGTCAGTGGAGAAATGACAGATTATTGGAATCATTGTAATTGCCCTTATAAAAAGTTTTCAAGGGGGTAGCTGGGTAGCTCAGCAGACCAAGAGTCAGGCTTAGAGACAGGAGGTCCTGGGTTCAAACCTGGCCTCAGACACTTCCCAGCTGTGTGACCCTGGGCAAGTCACTTGACCCCCATTGCCTACCCTTACCACTCTTCTGCCTTGGAGCCAATACACAGGATTGACTCCAAGACAGAAGGTGAGGGTTTAAAAGATAAAATAAAAAATAAAAAGTTTTCAAGTAGGACTTAAGACATCTCTTCTTCTACAGGCCGTCCCCCCAACCTCATCTCCTGTGAGCCTTTGTTTGAATCCCTTGGTTCTTTTCTGCTTGGAGCTGGCTCTCTCTGCCTCTCCCTCTGCAGTCAGGTCCCTTCCCTCGCTCCAGAGCCAATGTTTAACAGGAAGGGAAAGATGACATCCTACCTGATACTGGAGCATGTCTGAAGTTCAGGTTGACTGCAAAAACAGGTGCAAAGCCCTTGCCACAAACGTTTTTAGTTCAGAACTCTGGGGGAGATGTACAGTTTAGATAAGAGCCCGGTTCCTACCCACCCTCAAGTAGGCCACAGGCTGGAGGGAAGATAAAATCAGAGATAACTAGACTGTCTGATGTTATTTCACAAGAGACTAAAGGAAGTGCTATGTGCTTCTGAAGGACAAAGAATTTGCCTGGGGAGACACCTGGTCCAAGAGCTGGCCCTTTCCATGTCAAGTAGGTGCTTCTGGGGGAGCCCAAGCCTTCCCTGAAAGGCCAAACTCTTGGCCTTGTGTCCTAGGGGCCCCATCTGCCCTAGCACCAGGTTCTGTCCAGTCTCCGCTGTCTTTTCTCCCTGAGAGCTCCCTAACTTGAGCTGGTGTTTTTATACTTTGTGGGAAAATGCCTGTTGAAGAGAATAAAAATTAGGATCACAGACACGTCTGTTAAAAGAGAACTGGACGTGGAGTCTGAAGCCCCACGTTTCTCCTAGACTCGAGATATCCAACATGAGGCCCAGGAGCCACAGATGGGCCTGAACAAGACTCAGATAGAACTGGGAAACAGTGGACAAAATAAACTGGGAAACAGTGGACAAAATAAACAGACATGTAATAAACCTGATAATATGACCATGCGGTTTCCTCAGTCTCTCTGAGCCCACAGGGATCCTCCTATGTGGTTTGGGCGCGATGGTCCTCTTCTGAGTGTGATCCCATTGACCTAGAGGACAGCATTCTCTCCCGCCTTAGTTTCATGTATATGAACTTGTTTGTTAACAGGTTGGATTCCAGAGAGGAAAGTCAGCTCTCTGAGGGTAAGGACCGTTTTTTTTTGTTTTTTTTTTTTTTAATTTTATTTTGTTGTTGTTGTTGTTGTTGTTTTTAAACAAACTCTTCCCTTCTGTCTTAGAATAGACACTAAGGATCATTTGCAAAGCAGAAGTGTGGCAGTGGGGGGTTAAGTGACTTGCCCAATGTCACACAGGTAGGAAATATCTCCAGATTTAAATCAAGGTTCTCCCAACTCCATATCTGTCACTCTACCCACTGTACTTCCCAGCTGCTCCTCATTCATTCTTTGTATCCCTAGTGGTTAGTCTTACATAAAGGAATTCTTGCTAGTTTTTGTCCGGATTGGTACAGGTGCCAGCTCTGCCACAACTTTTTCCCCTTTCTGCATCTCAGTATTGTTTTGTTCTAATGCTATTGGCTCGAGCCCCCATCGGTGTTTCACACACACACAGTGTGGGGTACAGAGACACTATTCATTGGTACCTGATAACTCTTTAATATCAATTAGCTTTTACAAATGGATACTTCCTTTGAAGCCACAGCAAGAAAAGGAAAAGTATTTTCTTCCAACACCTCAGGGACACAGTGTCCCCAATATCGTCTTGATCTCTAGGAAGAGTAGACTCACTCTTAGCTCATTTTCCATTTAACATGAGTCCCATGTAGTTCATGTCCCGAAGTGCCATGATGCCTGCTGGACAAATCATCATCTTAGCTTCCAGTGGGCTGAGCCCCCAAGGCTACTCCTTTCTTTTCAGGACATTGATGCTGGGCTGGCTGAAAATTGAAGCATGGACTTAGACTTCCAAGGTTCGAGTCTCCCATCCTTTTACCTAAAACAGAAGACAAGATCCAAGGAAGATGAGGGACCTAGGGCCCCCCCCCCTTTTTTAAACCCTTACCTTCTGTCTTGGAGTCAATCCTGTGTATTGGCTCCAAGGCAGAAGAGTGGTGAGGGCTAGGCAATGGAGGTTAAGTGACTTGCCCAGGGTCACACAGTCACACAGCCTCTGTCTGAGGCCAGATTTGAACCTAAGACCTCCCATCTCTAGGTCTGGCTCTCAATCCACTTACCTATCCAGCTGCCCCCCAGACCCCTTTTTATGGAGCCCCATGGCTTTAGTGGAGAGAAGGCCCAAGGTCCCTCTTATTAGAGCTGATCAGACATCATCCACAAAGGAGTCAAACCAAGAAAGGATCTAAACGGAGGGACTGAGACTAATGAAGGTCTACTTTTTAAAAATGAAATTTTTTGTTTTTCAGAATATTAAAATCTATCTTCCCTCCTTCCCACCCTCCCCTCCCCACATTAAAAAAAAAGAAAGAAAACTAGAATTCCTATTACAAACATCTATAGTCAAGGAAAACAAAATTCCTTCATTGGTCATGTTCCCCCCAAAAGAGAGGGGGGCAGCTAAATGTCTGGGGAAGACTTGAGTTCAAACCTGGCCTCAGACACTTACTATCTGGGTGACATTAAGGCAAGTCACTTAACCTCTGCTTGCCTTAATCCATTGAAGAAGGAAATGGCAAAGCACTCCAGCATCTTTGCCAAGAAAACCCCATGGACAGTATGGTCCACATGATGGAGCTGGGCAGTGGGCAGTAATAGGAGTGAGGCCCTCATACTCTGAAATCTTGCCTTTCTTACCAGTTGGCACTAGTTAAACCAGTGGTTCCCAAACTTTTTTGGCCTCCCGCCCCCTTTCCAGAAAAAAATATTACTCAGCCCCCTGGAAATGAATTTTTAAAAATTTTAATAGCAATTCATAGGAAAGATAAATGCACCTGTGGCCATCACCGCTTCCCTGGATCGCTGCAGCCCCCACCAGGGGGCGGTGGCGCCCACTTTGGGAATCATTGAATTAAACATAAATGGCAGCATTAGTCAAGCATAAATTTTGAGCAACAATCATCAGTACTGGTTCAGTAATATACTATACTAGGCCAGCTTTGTGTTTAATCTGTATATTCATTGCTCATGTTGTTCTTTATTTACCTTAGTTCTGAACTATTGGACCCTACTGCATCCCCCTCTCTGTTTCCCCAGTCTAGAAAGGCAGTGAGACCTCTCCCACATTGACAAAAGATGACAAGGTAGACGGACAATGGAGGGAACACGGGGGACTCTGGGAAGGATCCCCCAAGCCTGTACATGTTCCTTATTTCCTATGACATACGTACCAAACCCCAAAACACGTCTCCATCTGAATTTGGCCAGGTCCATTTTCCAGGGTTTTCTGGAGAGGCGAAGACTTCTCTGGAATGGGAGATGACAAGCCCCCAGACCCTACTAAATATGTCAACCCTGATCCACACCTCAGGTTGAGACTCCACACCCGAAGGGCTGCTATTCCATCAGCTCCAGAGAGGCTACTCTGCTAGCTCCTGGGCTTATCCATGGGCCCTACGGCTACCTGATTAGCCCCCAGACTATTCCACCAGCTCTGAGGCTATTATACAACTATCAATCTTTTATCCTTCAAAACAAACGATTTTCTTACTTCTGGGAGTTGTAGTCTCCTGTTCTTGGGGCGAGACCCTGCTCCAAACTTGGGTGCGTTTCTCCCGCAAAACATGGGGGGCCTAAAGAGTTGGACACCCTCGAACAACAACAAAATATAGGTCTGTCTGCACTCTGAATCCACTCCTTCTTTGTCAGGAGGTGGACAGCATGTCCCTCAGGAGTCATGGCTGTGAAGTGCATTCATTGATGCTTCTAAAGGTCTTGGATTTTTTTTTTTTTTATTTTAAACCCTTAACTTCTGTGTATTGACTTATAGGTGGAAGATTGGTAAGGGTAGGCAATGGGGGTCAAGTGACTTGCCCAGGGTCACACAGCTGGGAAGTGTCTGAGGCCAGATTTGAACCCAGGACCTCCGGTCTCTAGGCCTGGCTCTCAACCCACTGAGCTACCCAGCTGCCCCCTTCTAAAGGTCTTGGGCCTTTTAGAAGGTTCTCCATGTTCCACTCTGAAACTTCAGCCAATCCAAAGGGTTTAAAAATCTGCTTTGGAGTTAGCTGGCCAGAACCAGTTAGAAAAGGTCCTTGCTTGCTCCAGCGTCTCTCCATGGCTCATCACGACCCTCCCAGGAGCAGGCTCCCTCACCTCTTCTACACGGAGAGACATCTGGCACATATGCTAGATCCCTGGCACGTAGCTAAGGCAAGTCCTTCTCTGGACTTCAGGATTCTCAGCTGGAAAACGAAGGCCCCGGTGACATCGTCTCTAAGCTCCCTTCAGATTATCACCTAAAAAAATGTTGTGACAGGCCAACTGAATTCCAATACAAACCGGCAGTGGAAGAATATTTACAAAATTGTCCATTTTAGTTTCTGTGAATCTCGTTCCCTTTTATTTGGTCAGGAATTCTTCTTCCCCATCCATAGATGACAGGTAGCTTCTTCCATGCTTCCCTAATTCGTTTATACCATCCTTTAGTCTAAATCTGTCCCCATTTTGAGTTGATCTTCCTATATGGTGTGAGATGCTGGTCTGTGTCTATTTTCTGCCAGCCTGCTTTCTGGTTTCCCAGCAGTTCTAAATGAATAATGAGTTTTTTCCCCCGAATCAGGATATTTGCGTCTCTCAAACATTAGGCGACTGTCCTGTATATTGCATGCCTGATCTGTTCCACGGATCAACTTCTTTAGTTCTTGGTCAGTCTCAGGTTGTTTGAATGATGACACCTTTGTTCGAGAGCTGATGTTTCCAAGGCCCGCTGCTGCCTTCCCATCATTTAATTCTTTTTTTTAACTTAATTTTAATTTAAATATAATTAATTTAAATTAAATTTAATTAATTTAATTTAATCATTGACATTCTTGACCTTTTGTTCCTCCAGATGAGATTCCCAGCTAGTCAGCTGCTCAGGAGAAACACAAGAGAAGGCAGGGGAGAGGGAAGAACCTTCAAGGGTCACCTGGTGATGTGGTTTATGGATTCAGTATCCCACGCCCTTAATTGGCTTTCCCCTTGCAGGTCTCTAGGGATAACCCTGAGGGGCTGGGAGCAATTTCTCATTCGAGCCTAGTACTCCAGAGTCACCCTGGGCTTTGCTCCCTCCTTTGACTATTGAGTTGTCTTAATTAGCTTTTAGAAATGGGCGTTTACTAAAGGTGATACAGTAACAGCCACCTTTTATTGGTATAAAACAGCCTTCAAACTGGGGACGCATCTTCACCCATATTCACCCAGAATCCAAAGGGAAGTTGACTTTATATATTTTTTATTTTATTTTATTTTTCACCCTCACCTTCCATCTTAGAATCAATATTGGGTATTGGTTCCAAGGCAGAAGAGTGGTGAGGGCTAGGCAATGGGGGTCAAGTGACTTGCCCAGGGTCACACAGCTAGGAAGTGTCTGAGGCCAGATTTGAACCCAGGACCTCCCATCTCTGGGCCTGACTCTCAATCCACTGGGCCACCCAGCTGCCCCCCCCCCCCCCCAGAAAGCTGACTTTAACTTGGAGAAAATATTTTGCCAAGCAGCAATTCATAAGTCCTGCTGGCCACAAGTCCTTTTCTCTCTTTCCTGGAACCCTCATGGCATAAAACTTTTTGCCTTTCCTGGTCTGCCTCATTCCCGATGGAGACATTCCCTGTTATTCTCTACTTTGGGGACACTGCTAGGACATCCACAGGAAGTAAAAAATATTTGACCTTGCAAACTTCCCAGGGTTTGGAGGCAGAGGTTCTCTTTTCCCCTCAGTTCAAACTAACTCCCCCTTTAATAAAGGCTTAGTTGAAGCTGTTCTTTGTTCTCTAGGCCTGACTCTCAATCCACTGAGCTACCCAGCTGCCCCTCCTCCTTACACTTTTTTTTTTTTTAATTTTAAACCCTTAACTTCTGTGTATTGGCTCCAAGGCAGAAGAGTGGTAAGGGTAGGCAATGGGGGTCAAGTGACTTGCCCAGGGTCACACAGCTGGGAAGTGTCTGAGGCCGGATTTGAACCCAGGACCTCCCTTCTCTAGGCCTGACTCTCAATCCACTGAGCTACCCAGCTGCCCCTCCTCCTTACACTTTTGATTGCTTATATCATTTGATCCCAAAGGCCTGGATCACCTGAAAAGGTATCAGCTTTGGTTGTGGTTCAGTCATCTTTCCAGCTAGGTTGGACTCTTTGAGTTGGGGTTTTTTTTTTGGCAATGAAACCGGAAGGGTTTGCCGTTTCCTTCTCCAGCTCATTTTAGAGATGAGGAAACGGACTAATAGGGTCAAGTGACTTGCCCAGGATCACACAGCTAGTAAGTGTCTGAGGCTTATAAGCTTCCAAATTAAAGGACTCCAGGCTAGATGAGACTTCCTGACTCCAGACTGGGTGCTCTATTCATTGGGCCACCTAGCTGCTGCCTCAGTGAGTGGGAGTGATTGATTGATTGATTGATTGATCGAGGGACTGCAGGATTCTAGACTAATGGCCTTGGGGCTAACACCTTGGTCTTTGGCTTAAACTGGATGTGGGGTAAAGGTCACTAAATATCCAGAACAGTCCTGGATTCCAAATGTCTCTTACTACTGTGACACAGACCCCTATGACGCCTCCCCAGGGTCCTCTAGTATTCTTTTTTTTTTTTTTTTAAACCCTTGTACTTCTGTGTATTGTCTCAGAGGTGGAAGAGTGGTAAGGGTGGGCAATGGGGGTCAAGTGACTTGCCCAGGGTCACACAGCTGGGAAGTGGCTGAGGCCGGGTTTGAACCTAGGACCTCCCATCTCTAGGCTTGGCTCTCAATCCACTGAGCTACCCAGCTGCCCCCAAGTCCTCTAGTACTCTTACCGGGTTAGGGGGATGTCTAGGTTCTCGGCCAATGGCTCCAGCCTTCACTGATGGTGTTCTCCAAAGCGTAGGGAGTGGAGTCCCCTGCACCCCACTTCCATTTAGCCACTAACAGTTGCATTTGCTTTGACAAAGGAATATTCACTTCCAAAGGTATAGTCACAAATATATAAAGGCCTCTTCCCACCTTGTAGCATCTCTTACCCAAGTCTCTCCCCTTTCTTGTTTAAGCTCATACTCTGGAGTGGGGAAAGAGAATTAGGTTCTTCGTTTAGTTCAGTTCCCATAGAATACAGGCAACATTCCAAGACCCAGATCACCTTGGCATAGAGTCCTTGGCACCTTAGTTTCTCTAGAGAAGTTCCCTGCCAGGCTGGCTGCTTACGCCACTCACCTGGAATCCTGGCTCCAAGCTCACTGCTGACTTGAGCTCCTGAGTTTACTGGGGCATCACTGAAAACACTTGAAACTGAGCACAGGGCGCAGCTAAGGGGCTCAGTAGATTGAGAGCCACTTCTAGAGATGGGGGGGGGGGTCCTGGGTTCAAATCTGACCTCAGACCCTTCCCAGCCATGTGACCCTGGGAGAGTCACTTAACCCCCATGGCCTAGCTCTTCTGCTTTGGAACCAATACACAGGCCTGATTCTAAGACAGGAGGGAATGGTTTAAACAAAAAAGAAATGAGGACAAATGAGACAGAAGGAGGACCCTAGACCCATTGCTTAGAGCCGTGTCCTTGGTGTGGATGAAGTGTAATTTTCACCCTCGGGATACAGCAGGAAAGAGGAGTGTTTCAGTCTGGCCAGTTCTAAAGACTTAGCCTGTTCTATCAATCAAAAGAGGCTACAAGGTAAATGAGACAGAGTACCTCCATGCTAAGCAAACTGGGAGGAGCTTCTGTATCCTGCCCCACTTCCTCCTTGTTCCTATGTAAAATAAAGGGGCCCCAGAGGTGGGCAATACAGTCCTGTCTGATGTCTGAGCCTATTCTCCCTCTTTTCTTCCTCTTGCTCCCTTCCCCTGAGCCATCAAGGTCCCCCGTAATTCAGGATCATAAAGGAAAGAGAGATTTAGTCAGTACTTTCTAGGAGTGTTTGCTTAAAAAATGACAAGAACAACTGTAGTGAAAAAACAAGACAACCCAAGGAAGGGAACAGAGCCTTTATTAAGCTCCACTTTACCAATATCACTCATTGAGCCTCATAACAACTCTCTGGGGTAGGTGGTATTAGGACCATCCTTTTACAACTGAGGAAACTGAGTCAGATGGCAGTTAAGTGACTTGTCCAGGATCATGGAGCTAGTAAGTGTAGGAATCTGGATTTGAACTCAAGTCTTCCTACCTCCTGGCCGAGTACTCTGGGAATCCTGAATGAGGCCACTAGAGAGGCAAGGCTTTGCTAGAGGGGGATGGGAACGTTTGTTTCCATCAGGCCAGCAGCGGGGGCAGCTGCGGGGCTTACTCCGTGCTTTGGGGTGCAGATTGTCGGGGAGGTGGGGTCCGGCACATTTCTAAATCCAATTATTCCCGGGCTGTGGGAGGCTGGCTGGGATTGAGCTCTGCCTGCATCCCTGGTCTTGGCTTCATCCCCGGTGACCCCTGAGGTCTCTGGTCCTGATTTTCTGCAATCTTTGCCCTTATTCTAGAGCCAAGGGGGGACTCCTGGGGTTTCCCCTCTTTCCCGGCCTCAGTTTCGTCATCTGTGCAATGGGGGGGGGGGGGAATGGCGAGCAGATTGCCTAGGGCTCCTTTCACTCTGTTCAAGGGCCCTCGGGGCAGAAGTTCGAGGGCTGGGGCGCCCTTGGACAGCCGGGGTGCTGTGTCTGCGCTCGCCTAGCCCAGCAGTCTGGGGGCGGTGACTGGCCGGGGAAAGAGCGCGCTGGCTATGTAGGGGATGTAAGAGACGCAGGCAGGGTTCTTAGAACCCGGGACGTCAGGGGCGCAGAACGCCCGAGGTGGGGTGGCCGGGAGGCCCTGTAGGAGCCGCGGCTGCCAGAGCTGCTGGGGCCGGCTCGGCTGGGCACCGGAACCCTGGGCCGGGGGCGCGGTTTCCCGGCGGGGCGTTTTGGCAGGTGCGCAGGCGGCCGGGACTTCCGGCGTTGCCGGGGCGCCGCGGCGGCCAGCGGGCAGGCGGGCGCCGGGGGATGCTGCCCGAGGCGGCAGCGGCGGTGGCGGTGGCGGCGGCGGGAGCGCGGGCGCGGGCACGGCGCG